>NC_083342.1:137134502-137349502 GCF_019175385.1 Lycium barbarum | reverse complement strand
AAACCCTAAACCCTAAACCCTAAACCCTAAACCCTAAACCCTAAACCCTAAACCCTAAACCCTAAACCCTAAACCCTAAACCCTAAACCCTAAACCCTAAACCCTAAACCCTAAACCCTAAACCCTAAACCCTAAACCCTAAACCCTAAACCCTAAACCCTAAACCCTAAACCCTAAACCCTAAACCCTAAACCCTAAACCCTAAACCCTAAACCCTAAACCCTAAACCCTAAACCCTAAACCCTAAACCCTAAACCCTAAACCCTGAAACCCTAAACCCTAAACCCTAAACCCTAAACCCTAAACCCTAAACCCTAAACCCTAAACCTGAAACCCTAAACCCTAAACCCTAAACCCTAAACCCTAAACCCTAAACCCTAAACCCTAAACCCTAAACCCTAAACCCTAAACCCTAAACCCTAAACCCTAAACCCTAAACCCTAAACCCTAAACCCTAAACCCTAAACCCTAAACCCTAAACCCTAAACCCTAAACCCTAAACCCTAAACCCTAAACCCTAAACCCTAAACCCTAAACCCTAAACCCTAAACCCTAAACCCTAAACCCTAAACCCTAAACCCTAAACCCTAAACCCTAAACCCTAAACCCTAAACCCTAAACCCTAAACCCTAAACCCTAAACCCTAAACCCTAAACCCTAAACCCTAAACCCTAAACCCTAAACCCTAAACCCTAAACCCTAAACCCTAAACCCTAAACCCTAAACCCTAAACCCTAAACCCTAAACCCTAAACCCTAAACCCTAAACCCTAAACCCTAAACCCTAAACCCTAAACCCTAAACCCTAAACCCTAAACCCTAACCTAACCCTAAACCCTAAACCCTAAACCCTAAACCCTAAACCCTAAACCCTAAACCCTAAACCCTAAACCCTAAACCCTAAACCCTAAACCCTAAACCCTAAACCCAAAACCCTAAACCCAAACCCTAAACCCTGAACCCTAAAACCCTAAACCCTAAACCCTAAACCCTAAACCCTAAACCCTAAACCATAAACCCTGAAACCTGAACCCTGAAACCCGAAAACCTAAACCCTAAACCATAAACCCTAAACCCTAAACCCTAATCCCTAAAACCCTAAAACCCTAAAACCCTGAAACCCTGAAACCCTAAACCCTAAACCCTGAAACCCTAAACCCTAAACCCTAAACCCTAAACCCTAAACCCTAAACCCTGAAACCCTAAACCCTAAACCCTAAACCCTAAACCCTGAAACCTGAAACCCTAAACCCTAAACCCTAAACCCTAAACCCTAAACCCTGAAACCGAAACCCTAAACCCTAAACCCTAAACCCTAAACCCTAAACCCTGAAACCCTAAACCCTAAACCCTAAACCCTAAACCCTAAACCCGAAACCTGAAAACCCTGAAACCCTAAACCCTAAACCCTAAACCCTAAACCCTAAACCTTGAAACCTGAAACCTAAACCCTAAACCCTAAACCTAAACCCTAAACCCTAAACCCTAAACCCTAAACCCTAAACCCTAAACCCTGAAACCTGAAACCCTGAAACCCTAAACCCTAAACCCTAAACCCTAAACCCTAAACCCTGAAACCTGAAACCCTAAACCCTAAACCCTAAACCCTGAAACCTAAACCCTAAACCCTAAACCCTAAACCCAAGGAAATGGAGGAAACCACTAACATTGTATCTGAGGCAATGTCTTTGCTTGGTGCTGCAAGATATTGTCTGGCACAATATGTGTATTCCTTTATCCTTGAAACTGATTCTTTATTGATGAAAAAGATTCTGGATAGAGAATGGAAGCCTCCATGGAATATTATTCATGCAATAGAGAAGATTTGGGATATAATGCAAAATGCTGATGTTCAGGTACTGCACATAATGAGGGAAGAAAACCAATTAGCAGATCATCTTGCTAATTATGCACTGGATCATGGAGAAATGAATGTAGCCTCCTTTGCAAAACTTGACTCAACAGGAAGGAGGATTCTCAATAGTGACAAGTTGCAGTGTCCATACCTGAGAATTAGAACTGTCAAAAGATATTGTTGATGGATGATGAACCTGAGGAGCTAAGTTGGAGTTGGTGCTATACTGATAAATACCACTCATCATGTTCAAGTCCTTTGGAGGAGAACATGATGAGGATTCATACACTAACTGTTGTTTCCAATTTGCAGGTACACATTATGCATGGAAACTGGAAAGCTACAAGTATTCTGGAAATTCTACTGGTTTTTGTATCATTGATCCTATTAAAATTGGAAAGGATATAATACATACTGAGTGGAATTTTCATTCCTCCCAAGTTATTCAAATACTTGGCACCATTGATCCTATTCACAGAGGACATGACATGGTCCATCTGTTAGATTACATACACCAGAAGATCAAGTTTCTAAGGCTAAATTGGAACTCTGAGGATAAATTTCAAGTTATAAACAAAGCTGATCACATGCTTTGTCCTATTGATCATATTCACATAGGACATGATATGGGAACATCAGAAGTTGATTGGATGATGGTGTTGTACTCATACAGCAGAGAGACAAGAAGAAATCAAGAAAGGAATACCATGACTCGTTACAATCACTTGAGGATGGCAGGTGTTCAGGAATTTCCAAAACTGCTGTCATGGGAATTAAGGCAAATACTTACACTGTCAATCAGTTCCTATATGATGACAAATCCTTATGCAGTGGTATTAGCACTTTATGCTCAACCTGCAGAGGAGATGACATTATATGGAGACTGATTTGACTGCATCAAGGAAGTTATGGGCATCAGAGATACAAGCTGCAGATTGCAGAATTTTCAAGCATCAGAGGAATAACATCAGCGTTAAGGCCAATCAGATTTTCATGTACCAAAGGACCATGCATGCAAAAGCTCAGGCAACTAATATCCTGCAGTATATCAGATGTATATTGCAGTATACTATATGAGTTTTGGAGGTTATATCTTATGGTACTGATACACAAAGGACATACATGGGCAGTCATGAGTTATTACAGGTTTGCAGGCACTAATATACTCAAGTACATTGCTGATATACATGGGTATACAGCTGATATACATAGGGCGTTAGCCAACTTGTGCATCAAGGGACAAAACTTGGGACACATTTTGGTTGACAAGAGAAGGAACACCATACACATATGCATAATAACTTGGATCAACAACTCTCTTGCTCAAATTTTAGTTTTTTATCAGTTTCTTATTTTAGCAATTTGTAGTGCCAACTTAAGTCATCATATAAGAATTAGGTTGGTCTTTAGTTTAATTTCTGCATGCTTATTAGCCATTTTGGCATTCTTTGTAAAGACTCTTTAATTTGTGCTTTGAGAAAATTTATAAAATCCGACCAAGGCTCACAACCCGAGAGGAATGTATTTAAAAAAAAAAACCTAAAACCTTAAACCCTAAACCCTAAACCCTAAACCCTAAATCCAGAAACCCTAAAAAACTAAACCCTAAACCCTAAACCTTAAACCCTAAAAACCCAAACTCTAAGCCCTGAACCCTAAACTCTAAAACCTGAAACTCTAAACCCTAAATCTTTAAACCTAAACCCTGAAACCTAAACCCTAAACCCTAAAACCCTGAAACCCTGAACCCTAAAACCCTGAATCCTGAACCCTGAACCTTGAAACCCTGAATCCTGAACCCTGAACCCTTAATCCTGAACCCTGAACCCTAAACCCTGAACCCTAAATGAATCTCAATTACAAAATTAAAGAAGAAGTCAATCGAATCATTCCGATAATACGTTATACAACGGAGGGAAGAAGCATCTAATGCACCCACCCATGGAGGAAACAGAAATGGTTACTTTCTTCATTCAGGCACTAGAACCGGAGTACTATAAACGTTTGGTGACAATGGGCGAAAAAACTTTTGCAGAAGTGATCAAAGCTGGAGACATGATCGAAGATGGCATTAAGACAGGGAAAATAACAAGTTTAGCGGCATTGCAGTCTACTAGTAAGGCCATACAAACTGGTGCTCTCGGAAATGGATAGAAAAAAAAAAGGAAGCGGCAGCAGTAATGGCTCTGGGAAACACCTCATACCGCCATCAACAACCTCCGCAGTACCAGTCTAACGCTCTCCACTCACAATATTTCCAATATTCGTCACATCCATACAACTAAGTTTTGCCATCTTACTAACCTCAATCACCACAAATTTCATACCCCGTCTACAACACACAACCAACATACCGAGCTTCACGACCACCAACATACCAAATTCCATCACCATAATTTCATCATCCAAACAATGCATCCGCACCTCGCCCAAATATAACTTTTCGCAATTTTACACCGTTAGGAGAGCCATTGAACGTTGTTTTTAAAAGATTGCAAGCTTCAGGCTTATTGAATCTTATGGAAGGTAGAATTCCAGATCCACTACCTAGAAGTTTTGATCCTACTAAAACATATGCATATCATTCGGGGGTAAAAGGCCATTCTACTGATCGTTGTTATGCATTGAAACACAAGGTTGAAGATCTTATTGAAGCAAAACAGATCATGGTCAAACAATCCATCTATCGAGAGCAATCTATCCCATTTATTGAGGAAACAGAAAGGTTTGATGGAATAACTTACCATGAACCCTGGATTTGGGTTAGGGAAGACACTAAATGGACGAGTTGAGCCTGTAGTCCTCCCTGCACAATAGTTTACATTTAGTTTGGGATATGAACCAACTGAAGAAGAAGTGAAGGAAGTACGAAAGAATAAAGGAAAGGAGATTTTCTTGCCAAAACCCATTCCTACCATTGATCAAACTTTCTCAAAACCTGCCATCTCCAAAACTTCAGATTTGATTGTTGAAGTTTCCTATGATGATATTGTGGAAGGGATCAAGAACTTATTCGTGGAAGATGAAGATGATCATGCTATGGTAATTGAAGACATTGCTGAAGCACCAACCTTATGGGCTGCCGAACTAGGACCTTAGTTGAATAATTGGATTTGTATCTCAACCCCGGTTCGCCGGGAGTTTCAGTAGTTTAAGTTTAAATTTCCTTTTGTAATAGGCCAGAGGCATAAGCTAGAAACTTTTGTTTTTTGTCATGTCGCCTCTATGTTTTGTTACGGTCTTTCTAAATTAGGACTTTTCATTTCTTGTAATGAACTACATTTGCCCTGACTTCCTTTTGGATACGTAGGCAGCCCACATCAGGTTCGGCCACTCTATTTAAAATATGTCGGTGTCTTTGTTTTGTAGGTTTGAACTACATGTGGCCTGATTTCCGTTCGGATACGTAGGCAACCCACATCGGGTTCAACCCTCCTTTTATTTAAAAAAAAAACTCAAAAAGTTCTTATTTTTATCCACGAACTACGTCTGGCCTGATTCATTTGGGATACGTAGGCAACCCAAGGCGGGTTCGGCCTCTCTATTTAAAAAATTTCAATGTCTTTGATTTGTCCGACCATTTTTACATCGAACTACATTTTAGTGCATATAAGATACATAAGGATTTTTGTGTAAAGTTTTGGTCTTCCCATTGTTTAAATTCATGTGTCCTAGTATCTTGAAACTGGGACAAATTTTTGAAATCGGTCAAATCGCTTCCAAAATTTTCATTATAACTTCTCACTTTTTAACTGTTTAGAACCAAGCGCCTCCCGGACTGGAAACCGAGGCCATTTTTTTTAGAAGTAGCACAAAAGTAGTCTTAAATGTTCAACCATTTTAAATAAAGTCCGTCCATATCATTCTAAAAATGTTGATAAGTTTGAATTCAAGTCTTCACAATCATTTTATCTATTAGAGCCACTAAGTATTCCCTTTCGAAGTCATCCAAATCTCATTACTCTTAATTTCAAAAGACATTCTTTATTACTTATTACTAAAACTCCTTGGAAAAGCAAAATATCTGGTGGGGCCTCGAAGAGCATGGACGCGACCGAGACAAGAATCGATTCAAGGACCAAGTTCCCCGACAAGCACAAGTCAACCAATTTTCTTTTAAACTCACAATTTTTCTTTGATGAGACAGGTTTCAATTAACATGGATATGGCACATATTTGACTCTTCTTCAAATTTTAATTATGGACGTGATCAAAGATTTAGCTTTCTTCAAAAGGCAAGCATTCTTCAATGTGGATGTAAATTTAGCTTGCGCTAAACGGTGAACGTTGTTCCACTCTCCATGAAATTTTGATCGCAACAATGGACATGAATTTATCTTCTCAACCAAGGGTTGTGAGCGTAAATTTTTTCAAACCCGGCTATTCACATATTCTTACCACTAAAGTTGTTTTTAGCTCGTGGCATTTCTCGATGGATCAAGGGCACATGATCGTGAATTTAACCTTCTTCAAAGTGGATACGGATGTGGTCACCTGTTATTAGTTTAAATTCCTAGATTTTGTCATCACTTTGTACATAATTATTTATTTATTTATTTCAAGTCGCTAACAAGTTCTTTTTAGAATGTGGTATTTAATGAGATGACAAGATCGAAGTCTTGCATCATATGTCAAATCGTGGAGACAATTGTAGATTTAACTTCCATCACAACGGGATGTGGAATTATATCTCTTCACAAATGATTTTGTGGATGTGGATATAAACGTGGATATACATTTCTATATTACAAATTGTGAAAGTAGACATGGATTTATATTTTAGTATCGTGGATTATGTGAACGTCGATTTTTTTTTTACGATGTGGATATTGTGGACGTGGATGTAGATATATCTTTCTGCATTATGAGCATTGTGGACGTGGATGTGTATTTATCTTTCTTTCATTATAAATTTTGTGAAAGTGGACGTGGATTTACATTTTCGCACTAATGACTTGGTGGATGTGGACGTGGAAGTGGATTTATATTCCTACATTATAAAGTTCATGGAAGTGGACGTGGATTTATGTTTTTGCATTGTGGATTTTGGCCATAGACGTGAATTTAAATTTCAGCACAGTGAATTTCATGGACGTGGATTTAGTTTCTACATTATAGATATTGTGGACGTGGAAGTAGATTTATCTCTTTGCACTTAAAGTTTGTGGAAGTGGATGTGGATTATTATTTTTTGTACTGCGGCATATGGATGTGGATGTGGATTTATATTTGTGCATCGTAGATTTTTGTGGATGTGGATGTGGACGCGAATTCATTTTTTCTACATCATAAGTTTTCTGACGTGGGCATGGATTTTGTGGATAAAGGCGTGGATTAATATTTATGCACTATGAATTGTGTACATATGGACTCGAATGTGGTCATAAATTAGCTCCCCATAAAAGTGGACGTCATCATTGTGTTAGCTTTCTTTAAAAACAGACGTTTATGTGGATTTAGCATTCGTTAAAGTGGATACTGATGTCGACTTAATTCTTCTTCAAGTTGAAACCATAAATTCGATTCATCTCCGAAGTATGATGTGGATTCAACTTCTGAAACACGGGTTACAAGTGTAAACCTCTTCAACCCTGTCTGATTTACATATATTTCTTTATCGCTAACAATTTTTTTTTTAGCTTGTGGATTTTTTAAAATGACAAGATTAAAGCTGGCATCGCACATCAACTCGTGGATCATAATCTTAAGCAGTGAACTGAGGCAATTGCTGAAAGTTGAGTTAAGCTCGTCAGCAAGAGGTCAAAGATCTACTCCCTCACTACATTTCCACAAATCCGTGGATATGTAGGTATTTCAAATTCTCTCAAGTTCGGTCATGTTCTTTTCTTTGAATCTTAATCGCCTAACCCAGTCTCTCCATAATTTGACACTCGAACAATTTTTGAAATCGACATTGCCATATCTGTCTGATTCTTGTAGAACCTGAAAATGTAGGCGACTTGAAAACGAAGTTCGACCATAACTTTCTTCGACTTCCCTTTATACCCCATAATCCTTTTCAAGACCTCTACCATAAATCCTTTACAACACGTGTTGGCCGGGACAAAATTGGCTACTACGTCAATTTCTTTGCCCGAAAACTCTTTCATCATTTCCGGTCAAAAAGAGACAAGTTGTTGACACCCAATTTTGTCCCACTTTTCCTCTAATCAATTTCCTTGCGCTTTCTAGTCATTAATAATCTATTTTTACCTATTATTGTAATTATTTCCATTTTAATACAGCTACTATAATGGTGGTACTATTATTATTATTATTATTATTATTATTATTATTATTATTATTATTATTATTAACATTAGTATTATTATAATTGTATGTTGTCATCATTCGTACGTATTAGTAGTAACTATAATAATAGCCACTACGCTAATTACTACTATTGTAGTTTATATTACTAGTATTATTATTTGGTAGTATCTTTATATGTATATTTTCTACTTATAATATTTATATTTTATTTTAAAACAGTATGTGTTATAATTGTAAAGCATTTAAGTTATTAAGATGACGAAGCCCAAAAAAGAAATGTTTTAAAGTAGGAAAAGATCATATTTTCGCAACCCACTTATTTTAGCTCATACAATTATCAACTAGGCCCAAAAAGGAAAACATTTGAGACAGTCCACCAATAAACCCCAAATCAGCCCAAAGCCTAAATCACTCTCAGGCCGTTTTACTCTTCAGTTAAGCAAAATAGGGAAACAAATTAGGGTTCAAACTTTTCATCTCTATGCTCAGCCGCATACACCCCTACCCTCTCCATCTCTCATTTCCAGCAAACTTTGACCTTTATCATGTCGTGAACAGACCTTGTCCACCCCTTTTCAAGCAAAAATCGCCCTTTTTCTGCTTCCGTTTGGCAATTTTCTCGTCTCACGCTCCAAATCACATAAAATATCTCCAAAGACCATAGCATATTCCACCATTTCGGGAAACTCTGAATAGATCACGTGATGGTCCGCAAGTTCGTCCAAAATCTGCCAACGTTCACTTTGAAAAGATTTTTTGGACTGGATTTCGAAAAACGGTCTCAAATCTCGTCCAAGCTTGAACCCTAGGATTTTCGCCTATAAATACTACCTTTAACTCCAGCCGAAACCAAGTTGGAAAACCATCAAAAAATCTCTCTATAGAATTTCAGTTTGAATCCTAGAAAGCATTGCTGTAATAATAAATTTACTTAACCGACATAAATCAAGTATATACGCTCATGTGTTTAGTATCCTTTTTTTTCTCTATAGAAATGGTGTTGTATGGATGTTTCCATCTGTTGTGACCCATTCATATGTCTGAATGTTGTTGTAGAAAACATGATTCTAGGAATTAATCTTCTATCCATATATTATAGAAATCATGTCCAATTAAATATATTGCTCCTACGTGCTGCCCATTTAAGCTCTTGATAAGTTCAAATATTAATAAAAACATCCATGAAAATGAGTTTATTTATTTTAGATGTCAATTTCCATTTTGGACAGAATATTTATTTATGAATATGTGTGTCTGAGCTTTAGAATTCTTATTAGGAATGACTACTTTTACTTAACATGTTGATGCCCTGTATTGTTAAATCATAAGGGAGGTTCTGATTTTGGCCATTCATGCTTTAAAATACTACAAGTCTATTTTCCATGTTTAAAGTCATGATATAGGATTTTTTTAATTTTTTTTTTGGTGTTAACTTGATGTTTTCCTAATATGTATGTATCAGCTCTAAGCTTCTGTGTGGAGCTACTCTTTGTTTTTTAAATATTAAAGGACATGGGCTATAGATTATCGTTATCTTTTCACTATGAAGAAATTGCCTCAATTAAAGGTTAAGTTATCGTTTGCATGCTAAAATATTTGAGGCAAAACTCTTTATGGCTATATGTATCGTCTACGTGCTTAAGTCATGGAGTTTTGTTATCACAAGTATTTAATATAAGGACAATTTGTTTAATGGCTGTGGAGTAAGCTGCTAATATCACCTATAGAATATGATTTGTCTCATGTTATAAGATTTACATAAGTGTTCTTAAACTCCAGTTCATGTGTTGGTCCTTTCAAGTTATTTCTTTTTCATTCCTTTTGGTATTGATAATGGCAGACACTTTCTTACCAATTCATGTTTTTTGTTCCTTATTTGCCAACAATGGAGACGAAGAGTCTCGATTTGAGACTCGACGTTGTTGTTAAACTCGGAAGCTACATCTACTCTTCATTCGTTCCCCTCGCTCTCTCTTGAAATATTTCTGAATAGAGACTAAATGGGAGATGAGGAGACATGGCTTATATCCTGTCGTGGCTCTCTTTCATTTTATTGTTATAAATATTATGTTGGTTTTGATGCTGTCTGTTTCTAGCTTTAATTCATTTTAATGATACTTATGTAATCTTTACTTGACTGAAATTAGGCTAATCTAGCTAAGTCCGAGGCCCTTTTTCAGTTTTAGGTAAATCTAGTTTTGAAATAGCAGGTCATTGATAACTTTGGTGAAATTTTTTATAAAAAAAAGGAAAACAAAAATCAGTTTTCCATGGAAATGTTTGGCAACCAGACTTTACAAAGCAATGCAGGTTTGGTTTTAGTCATAAAAATGGAAAATCATTTTGAAATGGTTAAGTTCACTATTGTCAAAATTTTAGTCCAAAATAACGTCACTATGCTCTTTCTTTCTTGATATTTAATCACTGCCATAAGTTAGACATTAATATGCTCATTTATATCAACTCTTACATCCAGTTTAGTTTTATTTTAATAAATTTAAGTTCGGACGGTTAACCGTTTTAATACGGATCTTAAAGGGTGCTTAACACCTTCCCTTTAGATTAATTGAACTCTTACCTAGAATCTTAGGTTAGTAGACTTTAAACGGAGTTAATATTAAGTGATTGATAGGTGTCCTAATTCACCTCTAAATTAATTAGGTGGCGACTCCTTAAATTAGTTAATTAATTTAGGAATCTCCAATATGTTTTACTCTAATTTAATCCGATCAAAATGGGGTATAGAAGTTAGCTAAGATGTATATTCGGAATATTGTGAGATTACATGGGGTTTCTATTTCTGTTGTATCTGATCGGGGTACTATCTTCACCTCCCGATTTTGGAGGGCATTTCACGAGCAGTTGGGTACCTTCGGATCTTACTACAGCTTTCCATCCCTATATCGATGGCCAGTCCGGGCGGACCATTCGGGTGCTCGAGGACATGTTGAGAGCTTGTGTTATTGATTTCGGTGGTCATTGGGATCAGCATTTTCCCTTGGTAGAGTTTGCGTACAATAACAGTTATCATTTGAGTATTGGCATGGTGCCTTTTGAAGCCTTATATGGTAGGAGATGTAGATCTCCGATTGGTTGGTTTGATGGATTTGAGGCTCGAGCTTAGTGTACGGATCTATTGAGAGAGTCCCTTGATAGGGTGAGAGTTATTTAGGCCAAGCTTTTGGCATCTCAGAGTCGGAAAAAGATGTATGCGGACTGGAAGATTCGGGAATTAAAGTTTGCTATTGGTGACTAGGCTCTATTGAAGGTTTCACCCATGAAAGGTGTTATGAGGTTTGGTAAGAGGGGCAAGTTTAACCCCAGGTACATTGGTCCGTTTGAGATCGTGGATTGTATCGGTGATGTAGCTAATGAGTTAGCATTGCTGCCAGGCTTGGCTAGAGTTCATCCGGTCTTTCATGTTTTGATGCTAAAGAAGCACCATACCGACGGTACCTTCATTGTCCGTTGGGATTCTATATTGCTTGATGCGAATTTGACTTATGAGAAGGAGCCTATCGCCATCTTGGATAGGCAGGTTCGGAAGTTGAGGTCAAAGGAAATTGCTTCTGTGAAGGTGCAATGGAAGCACCGTCCTGTGGAGGAGGCTACTTGGGAGACCGAGTCCGATATGCATAGCCGATATCCTCAGTTATTCACTGATTCAAGTATTTCCCTACATTTCTTCGCTCGAGGACGAGCGAAGGTTCAATTGGTATCTGATTTAACGACCACGTCATAGTCTTTTCGATATTTTCGCCCGTTCCCGAGCATTAATTACCTCACTTTTGACCCGAGGGGACGGTTGACACGCTTTTCGAGGTGTCTAGATCGGATTCGGGCATCTTTTGGGAATTGTAGGCTTAAAGTGAAAAATGGTTGACCCAAAGTTGACTTTTGGGCAAACGAACCTTTTCGGAATTTCATCGATTCCGAGAGGTCCGAATGGCTGTTTAGAACTTGTGTGTGTATTTGGTTCGGTTCCCAATGCACTCGAATGCATTTCGGGACTTGAGTTTGGAAATTGGAACTAAGGCATCAAGGGTTGACTCGGTCAACAAGACCTCCGTTGGGAATTCTGAGGCCACGAGCACATTCGTAGTGCATTTTTATGGAACTAGTCAAAAAATCGAATCGAATTGCGGAATTTGGAAAGTTTTCTGGTGTTTGGTGCCCGCTTTGGCGGCACCAGCACCGCGGTAGCGGCACCGCTGGGGCGGTAACCCTGACGCTGAAGTGGTCCAAGCATTTTAGGCTTGACCGCTGAGCAGCATCACTGGGGATATTTGGAGGAGAATCTTAGAGGTAAATCTTGCTTATTTCTTCATTCTTCCTTTAACCATTATCATCTTAGATTCCCCTTTTCCCTTAATAAACCCATGGTGATGGGAGTTGAAAGAGGGTTGTGGAAGAACATTGTCCTTAGGCTTATTAATGACAAATTGGTGATGTTTATATTAGATATTGACTAATCTAAGCTTATTAATCATATATCTTCCACTTGTAGCGTTGAATTTCGGAATCAAAGACTTGGGGTTTATACCCAATTTGGGGGTTTTGCTTGAAATCATAAATTAGGCTAATCATTGAGTTAAATTAACAATTAGTGGTTGAGTCATGATTACCTAGCACTTAATTTGGTATTTTGTTCCCGAATTTTTCGTTTTGCCCTTGTGGGCCCGTTTTCCCAATTTCTATGTTAGAATTGACCTAATTGAAATAGTAGCAATATTAGCATCATTCTTCATGATTTCTAATCTAGAATTTGATTATGCTTAGACTACTTTGGTTCCGAGGTTCAGCGGAAGGGCAAGGCAAATGAGTGAGTTGTTGGTGTTGCGGTTCGGCCATCCAGGTAAGTTATGGCTTACCCTTGGTGAGACTTCGTATAGCGAAACACATATTTAGATTATATTGTTGGAGACAGCATGTGAACCTTTGGGTATGAAGTTGGGTTGAATATTGCCTTAGGTTGGGCCCTGTTGTGTATTGGGACTAGTCACCCCGTTGTGTTGTGCTTGACTGTTCTATGGTGTTGACTTGAGGCCATGAGTTGTTAGTAGATATTAGATCCTGTTATTCATCTTGATTTGGATATATTATTGGCATGCCCACTGTGGTATTTGTGGTTCGGATACATTGTTGGCATACCCACTATTGGAGTTGTGATATTGATACATTGTTGGCATACCCACTATTGGAATTGTGATATTGATATATTGTTGGCATACCCACTGTTGGTATTGTGATATGATACATTGTTGGTGTACCCCATTGTTGGTACTTGTGATATTGAACTTGATTGTTGATGTCGACAAATGCATTGCACGCATTTTCACTCATTCATGATGCATAGCTGATCCCCGGTGATGATCCGGTATCGTTGATTGAGTAAACTGATATTTGACAAACTCTTTTACTTGAGTGATTGTGAGATGGCTGATATCGGAGGTTCAATTCCGGAATTGTTGATTGTGTGAAACTGATATTTGACAACTCTTTTATTTGAGTGATTGTGAGATGGCCGATGGCCGATGATCTATTACGGCATCATTGTTGCAAGGCCGATTTCGATGATATTCCAGAATCGTTGTTCGTGCATGGACTCTGCGGGTCCCCCAGGGTGGTGCAGATGAGAACCCCCGTGGGAAAAGATCCGGGTTCCCGTCTGTCTGTTAGGCAAAGATTCGGGATGGGTGGCACTTAGACTTCGTTAGTCACGCTGGGTTGTGCTACCGAGACGTCAATATTTCCGTTCGGAGTACATGTGTACACCGCATTTGCATGGCATTGCATTGCACTCATACCATTACTGCATTGCATTATGACTTTATTGTGATGGTTGGTGTTGTATTGTGATATTGGATTGGATACCTTCATACTTGGGACAATTGGGATTAGATACTCTACGTAGGTGATGACGGACTATTGGAATTGATCGCATTGTCTTATACTTGTTAGTTTCCTTGCTTATCTGTTTTATTTTATGAATTGTGTTAACTATGCTTAGTCGGCCGATGATGCCTACAAGTACTGTTGTTTGTACTGACCTGCACTTGTTGCATTCTTTTATGAATGCAAAGTATCAGGTCGGATCCACTTCCGTGACCCGTGGCTGATAGACGCATTCGGCTTTCTCTCGAGTTTCCAGGGTGAGCATGACCGTCCGCTGATCTTTGTCCTATTTATTTCAGAGACATAGACATTTTATGTATTAGTATTCCATATTGTATTATTTCCCCTTAAATGCTCTTGTGTTATTCAGACTAAACCCTGGGGGTGTATATTGTCTTCCACATTTTCTACTACTTCATGCTCTATATCCCCAATTATCAGTTCTAGCTTCACATAATTTAAAGTGACTTATGGTTTCTTCTATTGTTAGTTCTTCTAACTTACATCCTTTACATCTAAACAGTATATTTTTGTTATCTTTATGGAGTCTTTTTGCTTCTTCTATACCTATGTCTACCGCAAATTCTTCTTGTATTAGTTAGTTCTATATTCATAAAATTTGATTCTATAATTTCATTTTCGTCTAAAGTATTTTCTTCTTCTATGTCTTTTTGTGGTGTATAATTATAATTGGTGAAACGTATAGATGTCTCTCCCCTAGAATTAGTGTACATTAGATAAGATTTTGGCTGCAGAATTTTTTTTCTATTAAAATCTTCTAGGTTCCATTCCATTCCTGCATATTCTTCAGGATTTATTTTTATGGGTTTTATTAGTATTATTCCTCTATTTCCCATTACTTCTACTACATCTTCTACCTTAATTTTAAATTTTGTATTACTATTATTAGTCACTTTTCCTAAAAATTGTACACACATTAATAAATTATTACCGTCACACATCTCTTTATATCCCTTAGTTTGTATTCCTATTTTTATGTGTTTTTCAAATTCTACTAAATTCGTTATAAAGTCTGGGCTAATATAAAAGGTTCCTCCATTGTTTCTCATATCTACTTCCATTAGTCCTATTATTGATTTTTTCATGTCTGACCATCTATCGTCATAAATTACTATTAAAACTTTAGTTCCTAAGTTCTTTCTAGTTAATCCCACTACTAGGGGCGTTCATGGTTTGGTTTGGGTCGGTTATTGATTAAAACCATAATCAAATCAATTTAGTCGATTTTTAAATGTCTAAAATCGTAACCAAACCAAATAAAATAATAACCACTGGTTTGGTTTGGTTCGATTTTTCGTTTTATGACTAGCAGCCCTGAGACTTATCAGTAAAACATTAAAAAGTTGAAAAAGATATGTCTTTTTTTTATTCAAACGATAACTTTTATTTATAGTTTAAGGTGGAACATACATTATAGAAACATTTTTCACTATTAGTGATAGTGTAGTACTCAAGTTACCCAAAGTTGCTAAACTATTACATATAGAGCTAAAGACTAACTTAGTAGTGGCCGCACCATTTTTGTCATCTTAATACACATACCTGGAAATAAAGTAGAGCATAGGAGCTTTTAGTTGTTACAAACATACATATTAATTAAACATACAGACTACCTAAAATTAAAATTAAATTATATGAAATAAAAAAACTTTGTGTAATGATCCCAAACTTTGGGGCAGTACTTGCATTTTGCCCTCAATTCTCCCATTTTATTAAAAAACCTTTGTGTAATGATCCCAAACTTCAGATGTTTTTTATCATTATCCCCAAGGCTAGGGTCTCGACTACAAGGAGTTGTTCTTTTCTGCTTTTTAGGAGGATTAACCACGAAAGAAGTATTAGGGCATTACCATGTGTTTGAGTTGCAGCAAATGCTGATGTTACTGAAGTATCTTCTATAGGAACCTCTAAATCTACAACCTCTGTCCTTTTCATATGAAAAATATTAGAAGTTTAGGACCCATTCAAACAAGAAAAAAAAAGGTATAAATTCGAAAAAAGAGAAGAAACAACCTAAAATCAAATGGCTGACAAAGGAAGGCTAAAAATTTAAGTTAAAGACATTAGACTCTAACGTGAGCTTCTGTTAGTAGGTTTACACTTAACACTCAAAGAGTTAAAAGATTTAAAGACATGGGCTTGGACATATTCTTAAAAACATGGGCCTTAAACAATCATATGAAATAAGTAGACCAAAAATCAAATTAATGATTAAAAGGTATAAAATATTTGTAATTATTTATGAAAAATTAATATTATAAATAATTATAAATTTTATGTATATAATTTATCAGTTTGGTTCGGTTATTTATTGGTTATTTTTTAATAGAACCATAATCAAACCAAATATTATCCGTTTTTAAAATATAAAACCAAATCAAACCAAACCAAACCAAATGTCGGTTTTTTTATTCGGTTTGGTTAAATTTTCGGTTTGATTTTGGTTTTAACCAAAATCGTGAACAACCCTACCTACTACTATTAATCTTATATGCATTAAACTTCTTCCAGTATTTTTTATTTGTCTTACCGCCTCTGGATTTATTAGATTTATTATAGTAACTTTAGTTCCTATGGCTGACAATTGTTCCTCTCTATAATATCTATATAATTGTGTTGTACTTGAGAACTGTCATATATTGTATAAAGTCCTTGGATTTAATAGTTTTAATTGATTTTGTTGGAAAATCTGTATATCTCTATCTACGTCTATTACATCACTTAACTGTTGATTGTTTTCTTCTGGTCTTCTCCTATTTAGAATTCTTGATAAAAGATTATTACTTATTCTATTATCTGAAAAACTTACTCTTTGTCTTTCTTGTCCTTGCCTTTCTGGTCCTCCTTCGTTTCTTGATCTAATTGGAAGAAAGTCCATTTTTGTGGTTTTCTAATTACTTTAATTTTTTCCTTCTGAGGTGTTATTTCAACCTTCTTTAATTGTTCTATTAATTCTTCAACTTCTTTATTCTTTTGGGTTTCTATATTTTTCTCTTTTTGTGTTTCACTTATTACTCTTAAGCGCTCGCTTATTATTTCTAGTCTTGGAATTATTGTCTGCTCTACGTTCTTAGTTATTTCCAATAATAAAGAAATTATAGTAATATTCTGTTTTAGTACTATTTGATCAGATTTAGCATTAGGTATATAGTCTTGTGGTAAAGATATAGATTCTTCTATTAACTTTGAGGCTTTTTGTTGAACTATAGTTAGTTTGTTCATGAAAGAGTAATTTCTTTAAGCTCTTCTAATGTCTTTTTCAAATCTTTAATATCGTTATTTAGTTTTTCTATTTGTTGTGTCGTTTGTGTTATTATCTGGTTTGTCTTTATTTCTATTTCTTTGGGCTTTTCTAGAGTAGCCTTAATTAACTTTTCTATTTCAATCTTTATAGGCGATTTTTCTAAATTCGATTTGTTAATTAAAATCTGAATTTTTCGTTCCAATTCTAATTCTTGCGTTTTTAAGTAATCAAAATTCTGCTCTAATTTTTCTAACTTCTTCTTTTGATTAGTTTGAGAAACTTCTATGACTTCTAATATTCTAGTAATATCTTTATTATTTTCTTGAGTTTTTTCACTAAAATTTATGACTAAATCAACTAGTGTCTTCACTATGTAGTATATGTTCTCCGTTACTAAAATTACACTTTATAATACTATGATCTTTTAATGCTCTATATTTCTTTTATGAATATATTCTGAAGTCTAAATATTCTAAATTCTTTAGTGTATCTATTTTATCAAAATTTTGTTTATTATCCTATAGGAATTCTTATTTTACAAACTAGAGCACGGGCCCAACATTTAGTTTTTAATTTTGTTTAGGTATTCACAAGCTATTACATTAGAAGTTGTTCTTGTTTAGATTTTAACATTGAATAGGACAAAACGTTCGTCTCCTATTATACTTACACGTGACATCTTGCTATTTTTAATATTGTATTACACATTTGGAAATGATTTTTTGCCTATTTTATTCACAAGCAAAGTTTTTTTTTTCAAAAAAAAAAAAAAATCTTCGTGCAATATTGCATCTAGATAATAGGTTTACTTGTGGTTAGAATTGCAATAAACACATATTTTTACCTACTCTTTCTTTAATTGTCTATTACAAAGTTAAATTTACATAAAATATCTTATAAATTAATATATATTTAATAGTCGTGAATAGTTCATATTTTTAATGAGTAGGCTCTTTAATGTATAATAATTAAGAGTATTTGATTCACGAACAAATTATAATATAAAAGATTTGTTTATTCATGTAAGAATTAAGATAGATGGTACATTAAAGTGGTCATAATGCATTTGGTTTAGAAACTTAATAATAGTGTTCATTAGGGATATCAAATGGAAGGGTTGAATTGAATTTGAATGGTGAAAATGGGTTGAACAATTGTAGAAAGAATTGGGCTAAATAATTGGTCATATCTCAAACCACCAAACTCTTATTAATTAAGTTTTAATTTATTTGTTTGTCTTCTTATAATTTTGTTAATCATCTAATAAAACTTATTATTTACTTATGATGGTTATATATTGTATATTTTGACAAAGTTTCTCAAGGGTCAATCTAGGCGACAAAATAATAGAATTTTTATATGTGTTGAATCGGACATGTCAAAGTGGGTTGAGTTAAAAAATGAAATAGCAAGATCATTAACCCATCCAAAGTTGAACGAATTAAGCGGATCATATTTTCATGGACTAATTTTATCACTCCAAAAAAATGACTTCACGAAAAGTTTCTTTTGCTAAATAAATATATCTATTCTTTTTTTTATGCGTTTTTTCTATCTTATTCCATCGTCTAAATAAATATATCTATTCTTTTTTTTATGCGTTTTTTCTATCTTATCCCATCGTGTTTGCAAAATATTTAATTATTACAAGTGTAAAAAAAAATTAGAAGAACAATCCTAAACATCTTTTTTTCATTGTTTACACCAAAGAATTATAATGTTCATAATTAATTCATCTTTTAGAATAGTATTAAAATAGTTTTCTTATCTATCACACATTTTTTTATGGGGAAATTTCAGTAATGTACAATTTAGCACACAAAGTTACATTTGGGTAGCCATATTTTTAAATTACAAACCTATGACCCAACAAATTATGGCCACAGCTTGTATATACAGCATTATATAACAATGTATAACTTTATACAACAATATACAACTTTATACACCTACTGTAGATAATGTATAAACCTTGTATAAAAATGTATAATAACGCATAGGAGGTGTTTATACACACTTTTACAGTGTTGTGCAGTGTTATACAGTGTTTATACAGTGTTAAAATGTAACATAGTGTATGTGTTTTATACACACGTTACTCTTAAAAAAACACCAACATTAGAAAGAGATTTGAAAGGAAAAAATAGCATCTTGGAGTTTGATAGGGGGGGGGGGGGGGGGCTATCTTGGGTAATAACTTTTTAACAAAATGGGATGAAGGCTTAAAAATGTAAGAAACAAAACTATGACCATTTCGGGTAAATACTTTACTCAAAATGCCATAGAGTGTTATTTTCCCTTTTTTTATATCAATGAGTAAAACGCATGATATAGAAATTTATTTTGTTTACCTAAAAGATAAAATGGAATTTATGCAGTAGATTTACTATTTTTTATAAACAACTTGTGTACTGAAAAAGAAAAAGTAAAAAAACTAATTAAGGAACTCCATGGATTCACACGGAGATATGAAGTACAACAGTGGGTCCCTCCTATTGCTGTGGCTTTTACCTTAGGCTGGTGTATTATGAGCAAAATGACGATGCTTCCAGAATTTGCTATTGAGACACAATTACAAATTAAGGTAAATTTGCAAAACTGCCATGATGGACGACGAAATCATAGTGAAACTCATGTTTATATAAAGTAAAAAAACTTTCTTTTGATACTCTATATTATCTGTAAGTCCATTTATATTTGCTCTTATGCCTTGTAATTCCCAAGTTATAACCGAAATTGTATCTTCGTTAATTTGGCTTTGTAACAGTCTATTTTCTATTAGGGATGACAAAGTTTCTGTATTTATTACTTTTAAATATGAACTTAGGGCCTTTTCAACTTTTATATATTCTCTTCTTTTCTCTATATCTCTATATAAATACCAGTAGTTTATAGCTATTTGTCTAACAAAGGATTGTGTTTTCATATAACTAGTATGGCTTAAATCGTTTCTGGATCTGCTTTTGAGAGTATTTCCTAGACCTTATATGTCCTAATAATTTATATTCTAATCCTGATATTATATCTATTAATTCTTGTAATTTTAATTGATTCTCTTTAGTACTACTTAGTCTAATATATTCTTTGTGTAGTCTTTCTAGCTCTTGTTTTACCTCTAAATAATTATCTTGCATTACCCTAATGGGATAAATTTTACTTTTTGTTCTAGATGTCTAATACGATCTTCAGCTCTAAATATCTCGTCGTTAGTAAAATATATTTCCCAAATAAGATTATTTCTTAAACTTAGTATTGTTATATTATTATGTAAGTCTTGGCGATGAACTATGTCTATGTATCTACTATATTCAGTTAAAAACTTTCTTGTTTTTCTAAGATTTGTAAGTCTTTTTTCGAGTTAAATATATCACACGATAATTATAACTTATACATTTAGTAAAACTGTGTTGCCTCATATAATATTGTCTATAAACGGGTATAGCAGTTTGTCTTCTTAGTCTGACAGAAAATGGTCTTCTCATAAATTGTTGTCTAGAATATAGGTTTAAAATATAGATTTAGGTCCAAAAATCTTCTTGCTCTGATACCAAAGTGATATGGGGGTTATATTTTTTGTTTCAATATAAATATAAATATGGCTCGAAATATAGAGTGGTTTTTAGCAAATATTTTAAACAATCTTACTCGGTACTCCCTCACTCCTTGATTCCTCTTATCATATATATATATATATATCGCGAGACTTACGTAATTGTTCTATTCCGCTACTTAATTTTCATCCTTTTATGCATTGGTTCATTGTTGGGTGAGAGTTCGCTTACCGAGGTGGGAAGGTAAGTGCCCGCATGGCCTAGGCTAAATGGCTCGTGACAAGGGTGGTGCAAAAAATCAAAAACAAAAACTTCCCAAAACATTTTTTTAAAACCAATTTTTTTTTTCGGGAGGGTGCAGGCTTGTGGGGTGTTAGGTCGCAGGGGTGAGTGGTACAAAAAAAAAAAACTTTTCAAAACTTTTTTTAAATTTTTTATTTTTTTGGGAGAGGGGACTGGTAGGTTTTTTAGGATGTTTCCCCCTCCAATTTTAAGTAATTAGGATTTTATTAAATTGGGCCAAAGTGTAAAAAATAAAATTTGGGGGCAAAGTGTTAAAAATAAAGCTTAGGGCTAAAGTGTTAAAAATAAAATTACCGAGCAAATTGAAAAATGCTCAAAAGTCCTTAATCACTAATTTAAATTTTATCATCTCTACTCAATATTTAAAACTCGAATTAATTTAGATTTTATTAAATTGGGCCAAAGTGTAAAAATAAAAATTGGAGGCAAAATGTTAAAAATTAAAGCTTAGGACTAAAGTGTTAAAAATAAAATTGAAAAATGGTCAAAAGTCCTTAATTTTGTCTTAAATATGTAAGGATATTGTTGTCCAAAAACTGTGACAGATTTACATTCTCGCCCCGGAACAAGTGTGATCTTCTTCTTCTTCTTCTTCATTTGAACACAAGTGCATTCAGATCCGGGAATGTGTCGGTTGCAGGCGTGGAAGTCGTAGGAGCACTACTCTGCGTCCTTGCTTTGATATATCCCATTCCATCACACCAGATTAGCATAGTTGATGAAAGAGGTGAGGCAATAATAACATGTCAGGTTCTCAAACGCTAGGCGGGCCTTCCCGGTGTGGGTGGGTACTGGGTCCGTCTCTTGATAAGATCATCAAGAACGTCGCCTGGAGGAAACACTCGCAGCTCGTGGCCGCCTGCAAGTCCGCTCTCGACAAGCTTGATTCTGTGGTTGACGACCCTGTCGATCCAGCTTCCTGCACCCCTCTCTATGGGCTCTCCCCTTCCGATGCCGATTTCTTCTTGCAACCCCTCATCATGGCTCTCGACTCTGCCTCTCCCAAAGTTGTTGAACCTGCACTCGATTGCTCCTTCAGGTTGTTCTCCTTGGGCTTGATCCGCTGCGAGATCGACCCCCCCACCCCCAGCTCTAACCCCTCCCATATTTTCCGCCTTATAGATTCCGTCTGTAAGTGCGGCGCTCTTGGGGATGAAGCAATAGAGCTTTCCCTTCTCAGGGTCTTGCTCTCTGCCGTTCGATCTCCCTACGTGCTTGCCAGAGGTGATTGCCTTGTCCACATTGTTAGGTCCTGTTACAATGTCTATCTCGGGGGCATGAATGGCACCAATCAGATCTGTGCCAAGTCAGTTCTTGCTCAGATGACGATAATTGTTTTCTCCAGAGTGGAGGAGAATTCCATGATGGTCGACTTCAAGACCGTCGCTGTAGCTGAACTCTTGGAGTTCACTGATAGGAATTTGAACGAGGGTACCTCTGTACAGTTCGCCCAGAATTTCCTCAATGAGATTGTGGATGCCAAGTCCAAAGAAGGCATCGCTGAATCCAAGTTGTGTTTGCAGTTGGAGAATGACAACAGTGAAAAGAAGGGTGAGCCCATCGACGGGGAACCCAGTGAAGGAGCTGATCTGAGTGGTTACAGTAAGATTAGAGAGGATGGCTTCATGCTCTTCAAGAATTTGTGCAAGTTGTCTATGAAGTTTTCATCACAAGAGCACGCAGATGACAATATTTTGCTAAGGGGGAAAGTACTATCACTGGAGCTCCTAAAGGTTATCATGGATAATGCTGGTCCTATTTGGCGCTCAAATGAGAGGTATATTTCATTTCTACTACTACATTTGCTGATTGCTTGTCATTTTTTTTTTGTTGCACAGCGGTCTGCTTATTGAACTACTGAGTTTTTTGTTTGCAACAAAAAAATAAAAATAAAAAAATCTAGTGGGTTGATATGATAGTTTGCCTGCCGTTAAAGAAATGTCTAGTGGTGTAGAATGTATTTTAGTTCTTAGATGAAGGATGAAGGTTGAAAGAAAAATTTGTACCATTAATCCATTAAAAGTGTCGTAGAAATGAATTGTATTTGTAGTATTTTGCCATTTAAAGCTTACATTTGTTGAATTTGACCATTTAAAGGATATATTTTTCATGGTTCCTTTTTTTTTTTTTTTTTTTTTTTGTTCTTCTTAAAACGGCGGTGTCTAGATCAGCTTGTATGCATCTCAACTAGTCCACCGATACCTACTACCTCCCTCCAACACATAACCCTGCCCAGCAAGGCTTTGATAGATTGGAAGAAATCACCTAGTATTTCTTGTCTTAACCAGGATTTGAACCTAGTCTCCAAAGTTTTCACCACTTAACTGTCCAGGATGTTTTTTCTTTTTTTTGAAAATGGTAATGTAAACTTAAGGGCTCACTATGCCACTCTTGGTTGCTCTTTTTTTACCTTTTTCAATTGACTTTGCTTCACCCTACGTCATAGAATGCCCTTGTATCTTGATAGTACCTCTCCATAGGCCTCCCCCATAAAGCTAAATGTCAAAATGATATGATCAGGCTGTCTACCTTTTCCGGTTCTATATTTCTATTCTACAACACCGGTGGAATCACATTCTACGCTGTAATTGCAAAAATGCAAGGTAAGGCTGCGTACAATAGACCCTTGTGGTCCGGCCCTTCCCCGGACCCCGCGCATAGCGGGAGCTTAGTGCACCGGGCTGCCCTTTTTTTATTGGCATTTTTCTCAAATCTCCCGTGGCATGAAAGAAATGGATTGATTCTATTGCATTTTCTTTATTGTGCCCTACATTGTTGGAAGAAACCATCAGTAAAACAAAATGTGCTTGGGTTTTTATCCTCCACATAAACTTTGGGTGCTCCCGAAACATTCTGTTATGAGAACTCCCTCTGCAACCAATCTCTTGTTCCTATGCAGATGCGGTGACAACTCCTCCTAACCTGGGCCTCAAAATACATATCCAAATACAATAGTGTTTAGACAGCCACAGCTGCAGTAACCTCCTCTCTCCCCTGAAACTTACCTTACCTTTCCAATCCTTCTATGCGATAAAGATAAAAGCAACTTTACTACTCTCCCTCTTTTCAACTAGAAAATCATGGAATTACTTCCAAATAAATTTTGGGTATTCTTGTTGTGTAACTGCAATTTTACTTCTACTTTTTCATTTTTCTCCCTTGGTATAAGTCTTTTTCCCATGCTTCCCCTCTGACTCCCCTCGCTCTTTTCTTGATAAGATCCCATAGCTCATACTTTTAACCCTCCATCTCCATTTCAGTCCTCTAGCAATCTTCTCTTCCAGTTTCTAAGGTTAATCTTAAAAAAATCCAGCTTTTGACTAGGCAATCAGATGGGGTGCCTTAGATCGGGTAATTCCCACATATCGCCTAACAAGCTCCCTGAAGTTGCCAATTCTTAGCTGCATATTTTCAAATATGAATTAGTGAATGGAACTCTCATTCTACTATAATTTAGTAGAATAGACATGAGCTGAAGCATCAAGCATGTCTTTAGCGACGTGATCTGGATCACGTCGGTGCTTACTCCTCCAAAGTGGTTGAAATAGAGATTCCATCGAGTTTAGAGTTAGGGAAACGAACAATTGATGGTTATTAATGAACTCTAAGAGCTCCTGTATTGCTAGTACATCAGTTTTACTTAATCTTATCATGTTTTAGAGTCTTCTAATACTAAAGGAACTAATCATCTTGAGATGAACATGAAGAGTTCATCCTATAAAATTCGTTCTTGGACCCTTTTCCTCTTTGGCCGTGAATAGTGGCGGATCAAATGGGTACATATCATAAGGTGCACCCATCTTTATCCTTATTACATATTATTCTCTTTTATTTCTTTTTGTTTACTCTCTCTCTTTTTTCTCCGATATGTTATTCCCTTTTTTTTTCTCCCTGAAATTGCAAGTCCAATATTCGATTCTCGGACTTGTTCCTTTCCGATCTCCGGTAACGATGCACCTGTCTTTTTAAATCCTAGATCCGTCTCTGCCCGTGTACCCCTTTCTGGCCCACCGACTCATAATAGCCAGTGCCATATTAGTATGCACCCTGAAGCTATGTGGCATTGGAGAAGTTTCCTTTTTTTTTTTTTTTACATACATAGCTTCTAGTTTCCTCTCATGCCATAATAATAATATCTTACCTCCTCTTCCAAGTTGGGATTATCTCATTTTTCGAATAAGTTTCTCCCTGTGTCTTATGCATCCCTTTGACTTTCACAAGATTGGTTTAAGCTTGATAGACAACAGTCAATCCTCTCACTTTCGTTCTCTCTCTTCATCTTGGCTTCCCATGAAAATTATGATTGATACTACACTTTGAATTTCCTGGCCCATATCCTAAGTTGCTCGGACTTGGATGCGGGTATCCGCTATGGGTACGGATTCGAGTGTCGGATTCGGCAAAATCTAAATTTTAAGATTCAGGGGTGCGAATCTGGGTGTGGATACGAGTGCGGGGATTCAGCTAAGAAAATTTAAAATTATAAAAAGTAGAGATATTAATGTTGAGAGATATTCGATAAAAAACTTACATATATTCTCTGAAAGACGAAGCAGCAAAAATGAGACAAAAGTACTATAATATTGACGGTATGTCATTTCCCTTATCGTTTTATCTTTAATTTTGAGAAATCAAAATCTCAATTTTCTCCCAAATTTGTCGATGGGCTCCTGTCAAAGTATCCGAACTTGGTTGACCGTATCCCGGACGTGTCCCGCTCCAGCTCCCAACCCGTGTTGAAATGGGATCGGCACAAAAAACAGAGAGTCCGTGCAACTTAGCCCATATCTTCCCTATCCTAATTCTGTATCCCCTTTTAACCCTTGCAAAGTATTATATCCACATAGAATCACCACCCAGGATTCATTTTTAAGGGTTTGGAGTGATCACTCCACAATGGAGCCTTCAGAACACTTTTCATTATTGAAGCTCTAGATATACTCTCGTCGGTTCTCCATTGCATCCAAACTAGAATAGTCAAGTTTTTTTTTTTTTTTTTTTTTGATAAGTAACTAGAATTGTTAAACTTTTCCTTCTTCTTCGTACAAAAAGATGGACTTTCCATCATATTTAGAGAATTAACTTTGAACTTTAAGTTAGCAGACCAAGAGTTAGTTCTTTGTTTGTTTTACCTTTTGTGACGTTGGTTGACATGGATTGTTGGATGGCATGGTCAGTCTTTGCACCTTTGAAATAAGAATCAGATGTGACGATCTTGAATTCTCTACTTGGACCTTCAAAAGGCAATTCCCACTCCCATTCATGCACTTAAAGCCAAATGTCTAGTAAACTTTTATTGCTGGACAATGTTGTCCCCAGTGACAAGTACAGATCAGTTTTTGGATTTTATTAGCACCCTATTTTTAGAGGGAGCCAATGTATAGGGGCTTATAATTCTCTTTTGCTTTTGTCTATTTGTAATTAGCCCCTGTAATTATGCATCTGCTTGATGCCTTTTTCTCAATGAAATAACTTACTTCATCAAAAAAACAAAAAAGGCAATTCAATAGTAAACAAATAGAATAATAGAGAATTAGTAGAAAAATCACTATGTATCTTCTTTTTCCCTTAATGCTGTCGTTTGTCGCTTGTTTTTCTTTTTTTACTATCCAAGTCGTCATCTTCTCCTTGAGCAACATGTAGCTGTTTTTTTTTTTTTTTTTTTTTGTGGAATTATTCTTTATGTAGGGTAGCTGGGAAGGGGAAGGGAGAATGAGGATAGTGAGAATTGCACCACACTCTAAGCGGTACCACGAAACTCTGTATGCCTTGGTGTACACATAGGAATAGATGATTGAATACTCATTTAGCTTATCTTTTGTTTTCCCCTAAGTTTCTCGGACTTGGGTGCGGGTGTCTGATACGGGTGAGGATTTAGAGGTCGGATCCTTCATGATCTAAATTTTAAGATTCGGGGATACGGATCCAGGTATGGATACGGGTGCGGGGATTCGGCTAAAAATAATTCAAATAGCTAAAAATAGAGTTATAAATCCTAAATTATGAGATATTATGAGGAAACTTGAGGAGAAAATATTGATCAAGAGGATAATCTCGGGAGGAGATAAAAGGGAAAGGAGTGAAATAAAAAAAAATCTATACAAGGTATTCCATTTTCTTCAATTTCACCATAGCTTTTGTCTTGATTACATAAATCATTGAATCTGTCCGGAATTTCTCCCTCGATTTTGGTCGAAGTACCCAAAATTGATTGACCAGATCGGGTACGGATCCCACAACCATGTCGTGTTGACACGGATGTGGCACCGAAAGTTAAGAATCTGAGTAATATAGCTTTTCCCCTTCAACTATTCCATATCTTGTACCCTTTTTTTCTTGGAAGGTGCTTAACTCAAGGCACCCTCCAATTAAGAGTAGGCTACCAATGGGATTCCTTAATTCTTGCAAGCTGTCGAATTTTACTTCAAGTGAGTCTTCCTTAATTTCCTACACATAGAAAACGCAAATAGTAGGAAAGGAATGAGCTTTGGTATTAGCACTTGACAAGACTCTTTCTCACTTAGGGTCTCCTACTTTTGTGCACTCCTTTTATTGCCTTCTTCACTTCCTATTTTCTCAGTTAAGTTCTATTTTCTCAACTCATTTTTATCCTATTGAAAACTCATCTCATCACTCAAAACACTTTCTCCCCTTTTTCCTTTCTTGAATTGTTGAGCTACTCTCCCTTATTTTTTTATGGGTGTTACTCTCCCCTATTCCTTTCTTCCTTTCTTTTTGCTCCGTTGATCTTACTTCTTTTTGGTTATAAGGGAATTTGCAAAAGGTGTACATCCATTTTTTTTTTGGATTAGGTAAATAATATTATTAAAGATGGGGCAAAGGTGTACATCCATTATTTTGCTCTTAGGCAAGACTTTCCAAGGATTTGCTTAGCGTTCCTCGGAGGACTTCTAACATCAACCCTCAATCTAGGGCCTTTACAACCACTTTGCTTCTCACTTTTTCAATCATCTCTCTTCCAGTCCCTTGAGGAGTTGTGGAAGCCTCTTGTTGTGCACGTCAAAGGAGCTTTCTAGAAGCATATCAATACACAAGTTCCTCTTTCAATCCTTCCAACTCTCAATTGGTTGTCTTATAGCCTGTTTGTCCATGCTTCTAAAATTTGTTTATGTTAGAAGGTGCTTCTTGTTACCAATCAAGATAAAAAAGGAGCTTCTTGTTAGAAGTGATTTTTGAAAAAGTACTTTTGGAGAGTGTCAACTTGTGTTGGCTAATCAATTTGAAAACACTTTTGCTATATTAGAGCATCAATTTGTGCTTGTCGTGCTTTTGAGGAAAAATTACTTTTTCAGCTTCTGAAAAATAGCTTGCGCTGCTACTCAAAAATACTTTTTCCCCTAAAAGCTTGGCCAAACACCTCAACTCTCTAAAAAAAAGCACTTTTTAAACACGCTATTAGCTTTTGTTTCACTGCATGAATGATTTGTTGCCACAAGAGAAAGCATAATCCGTGAGCGTCTTGGTTGCCATCCTTTCATTGGTTACACTTGGTATAGCAGAGCTATCTTCTAGTAGGCCATGTCTTTTTAGGATTCTTCCTCTTGTTAGATCTCCTTGGGGTATGCCTATTAGAACTCCTACACCTAACTCTACAATCAACACAATAATCATTGTGCTTAATATCACTCCTCATCTTAGTATAAATATCGAACTCATGGTAACTATCATTCATGAGATCTATAATGAGAATGCAAGTGTGAGATATACCCATGACTCCTCCCTTTATGGTGTGATTTACTCCTTGGTATCCAGGTATTCTGCTTGCCAATATAGGATTCATATGGACCATAGTGTTTGCTAGTCTTTATTTGATCTTCGACATTCACCACATATATTCTTTTTCTCCGCTAAAGATTTTGGAACTCGTAATAAAGCAAGAATATGAAAGTAAATGTAACCTGGTTGCTGTAGCTGGAAAGTGATTTAAGCTACTCCTTCCATGTTATTTCTGATTGTAAACTGTCCTACAACATTCAGCTTGATTGTTATAGAAAGGCCAGCCTGATTATCAATGTAGCAAAGCTGAGCTTTGTGTAGAAGTCATTTGGCTTATCTGGGTTCTATAGAACTGAAGATAATAATATGTTAATGTATTTTTTTTTCTTTTTGAGATATGTTAATATATCTTTTTTCTTCCCCCCACAAAAAAATAAAAAAATAAAATTGAGGTATCTGGTATATTCATTTTTTTTTTTTTGATGAAGTATCTGGTATATTCATGGTTTAACTTTGTCTTTTAAGTACAGGTTTCTTAATGTTATCAAGCAATTTTTGTGCTTGTCGTTGTTGAAGAACAGTGCACTATCTGTGATGACGATCTTTCAACTTCTTTGTTCAATATTCAAGAACTTATTATCAAAATATAGATCTGGGTTGAAATCAGAAATTGGAATCTTCTTCCCCATGCTGATCTTACGTGTGCTGGAGAATGTGCTTCAGCCTAGTTTCTTGCAGAAGATGACTGTTTTGGGTTTGCTGGAGGAGATATCTAAGGATCCTCAGATTATCATTGATGTATTTGTCAACTATGACTGTGATGTTGACGCTCCTAACATATTTGAAAGGTATTTGCTGTCAATTCTGTATTTCAACGAATGGTTTAATTAGATCATATTGAGTAATGGTTTAGTTCATCAGTCATAACTACTGCTGCATTCAATTTTTAAGCTTCTAAGTTGGTTGTCGACATTTATTTTGACATTGCATTCGTTTTTCAAGCTTCTTAGTTGATTTTGATGTTCACCACATAAAGCTGAACTCATGGTCCTTGAGCCATATTATGTTTAGGGTTTAGGGTACAAGAAGATCAAGTCTAAGATACAACTTGATCTCCAAGTATTCAATAGTTTTTGACTTGGTCTATCGACTTGGCAAGTTTACTTAGTTCCGAAGAAGTTCATCTCTGACTCTTTATCTTGTTGTTCTCATGTACATGAATAGTGATAACTTCATTTAGTATGTGTGCTGGATATGAAAAAATCTCACTTCCCATGTTAAGTTCAGACCAGTTGTCGATAGTGTTGGCTGTAACGGGATGTGAAGGAGAATGAGACACACCTTTAGATATCCGAGATCATATGGCGAAGGGTGATGGACTTTGGGTATGGGGTGGTGTTGTGCTGAGATAGTTGTCAAAAGGAACATTGTCTAGTAAGATTTAACACCTAAGAAGGGATAACTGAAGGCTAAACAAAGAGGTTTATGGGTGGGTGAAGGATATTATAAGGGAGCTAATTGCCCTGAGTTTGAGGAATTAGAGAGTAAATAGGGGAAGAGAGTTAGATCTAGAAGGAAAAATGGAGAAAAGAAAGAGGCAAAAAGAGAGAAAGTGGAGTTGGTGATAACCCAGGAAACTTAATGGCGGCAAAATCGAGGCCGTTATGGTTGAAGGATGGGAACTCAAATACTAAATTCTTTCACAGGTAGCAATTGTTAATAAGTGGGATTTTATAGTCCATGGAAGCTGCGGAAGAGGTTAGTGCGAGAGAGGAAGAGGTGCCGAAGGCTATTGTGGATTTTATAGTCTCATACTTTTTCAGTTTTCTCTTTTGCAGCAATGCAAATGCATGCTTTTTCTCTTTTGCGGCAATGCACATGCTAATTGCTGTTGTATATAGTATATGTGTCACTTAATCGTTATGTTGATATCACCTAAATTGAATTAAAACAGCTTTAATTCCATCAGATATTTGCAGGACTGTTAATGGTCTTCTTAAAACTGCACTTGGTCCGCCTCCTGGTTCCACTACTACGCTGTCCCCAGTCCAAGATATTACATTTCGTTCTGAATCTGTGAAATGCTTAGTCACAATTATAAAGTCAATGGGGATGTGGATGGACCAGCAACTGAAGGTCGGGGATCCCAATCTTGATAAGGTGTCTGATCATGAAGTGTCAGAAGCCACTATAAGTGTCGGTGAAGAGGGTAATATAGACTATGAGCTGCATCCGGAAGCAAATTCTGAATTTTCTGGTGCTGCTGCCTTGGAGCAACGCCGTGCTCATAAATTAGAAATACAGGTTTATCATCCTGTGTTAGCACATTCTCTTATTTTCCTTTGCTCCTTTCATTCACTTCTTGCTACTTGAGGTCTGGTTAAGTACTGACTACTCTAAATGGATCAAATGCAGAAGGGCGTTTCACTGTTCAACAGAAAACCTTCAAAGGGGATTGATTTCTTAATGAGCACCAAAAAGATTGGCAATTCCCCAGAAGATGTAGCCTCTTTTCTGAAGAATACAACCGGATTGAATCCAACCATCATTGGTGATTATTTGGGTGAAAGAGAGGAGTTTCCTCTGAAAGTTATGCATGCATATGTCGATTCTTTTAATTTTGAAGGCATGGACTTTGGTGAATCAATCAGATATTTCCTTCGAGGGTTCAGATTACCTGGTGAAGCTCAGAAGATTGACCGTATAATGGAGAAGTTTGCGGAGCGCTATTGTAAATGCAATCCTAACTCTTTTACCAGCGCAGATACAGCTTATGTGCTTGCTTACTCTGTGATAATGCTCAATACAGATGCACATAATAGCATGGTGAAAGATAAGGTACCCTGGGAATCTCTCTGAAATGTTTTTCTTGTAGTTGCTTGATTCACTGCATGTATTCTAAATACTACCACTGTTGTCTACTACTTTCATTCATTTCTTGCCTTAGGGGTGCTTTTGTTTAGAAACAGGTTATGCATGAATTATTAATGAATGGATCGTAATGCAGGAACAATAATATAGGGATTATTCCTTGTTAGATGTTTAGTTTAATGTGTTACACATCAGTATACAATGTATAATTTAAAATGTATTTTACTTTTTAAACAAAATAGTTTATTTTTACTCCAACACATAGGTTCTAACATAACTTATGCAGGTATTATTTATGAGAAAGACAAACGTAGCAACCAAATAATGTACTCCCTCCACTCCATTTTATGTGTCTTAGTATGACTAGGCACATAATTTAAGAAAGTAAGGGATACTTTTGAATCTTGTGGTTTTAAATTAAAGATTCTTATAATGTGCCAAACTGTCCTTTGGATCTTGTTATCCTAAGCATGTTATGTGGGCTGTTGGAACTATAGTAAGATATAATTAGTAGAGTAGTTGTTCCAAAACACTGTCCTTGAGCAGAATATATTCTTGAGAGACTGGTAATGAAATTGTCCAGGTTTTCTTGAGGAGGACAATGGCAATGAGAAAGAAGAACCTGTCCAGTATATAAGTTTCATATTAGTAGGCATACTGGAACAAGGATGATAGTGTCTGAGTTGTGGCTACGAGAAGAGCGCAAAAGTCCACATTGAATAAAACAAGGAGATAATGTGCTTGAGGCTAATATATACACCTTCAGCTTTTTCCAGCTTATAGCACGTTCATTGTTATTTTCAGGAGAACTGTCTAACGGTTGATCGAAGGTACCACATGCACATCTCAATAGTTTCCAATCTGGGGTTTCTGTTCATTTCATTCTTTGGAATCAACAACTCAACCATCTTTTACCGTTTTACGGCTGTCAGCTTACAGATCAACAGACTATGCAAATCTGCCACTCCAGCACTTGGATTAAATAGTCCATAATATGCAAGGCAGCTGATTGGATATCTTTCCAGATAACCGCGAACCCTATAGATGAAAGGGCTTTTCAAGCCAGTCGTCCTTCCTTACGAGTTTCTCGCAGGAATAAAGTATATAATGAGAATGCTAATGAATGAAAGATAATGGAGTAATATGAAACAAAACCCCAAAATAAGCTGGCTAGTTATTTTGTGCATATAAATTCATAGTATAAAGATTGGTTGGCAACAAGGGTAGCTATATTGACTGCTGAGAATTTGAGAAAAGGCGATTACATATGGCAGCTTGTGCTTCGTGTGCAAATGTTCAGGTGAATATGTGGACCACCACTCCTACATTTCCCGTGACAACTCTTTTGAGTGCGGTTTTGAGATGGTTGGGGATGCAATGGGCAATATTGGACACAGTGAAGGAGGCATTCTCTTGTTGGAAATTCAGAAGAAGGAAGAAAGTTGAAGAGTCCGGGATGTTTCCCCTGCTAGCACTTTTGTGGGTGCTGTGGAATGAAAGTAGTAGGAGAGCTTTCAATGAGATAGAAAATGACTGTACATTTGAGGAATAGCCTCTCATTCCTAGTTTCCTTTTGGTGCACCTACAAGGTTCAGTGTATAGAAAATTTGGGTCCCGTTCGTAGAGAATCATATTATGTTATAGGTTCTTTACTTTTTGGTATACTGCTTGTATATGGGAGATTTTCACATTATTAAATAAAATTATTTACATTATAAAAAGTTCATAGTATAAGGAAGAACGGAAGATGACATAGGATGTTCTATGATGCTGATCCTTAGCTAAAATAAGTTTAAAATATAGACGTAAAACGGTTTTAATTTTTTTTCCTTATAAAAAGATATAAGAATTTAAAACCGTTTAAATCTATATTTTGATGAATTTGCTACTGCCTTAATAACAAAACTTTTATTTAAACATTTCCAGGAAAATCTATAGCTTAAAGCTAATGTCATATCTTTTACAATATATTAAAATTGGAATTTTTACATGTAACGGGATTCTGTTTGTGTATATAAATTTTGGGAATTTTGTGATTTAGCTAAAAAAAAAAAAGAATTTAAAAAGTATGTCAAACGAGATGGAGCTTATCATTGAACGTAAACATCATTTTGTTACCTCATAATTAATTTGTATTAGGAAATTCACCTGCAATCTTGAGGTTTGCATGAAATAATAGTGTACAAGTCACGGATATGGGTTACCAATTGCTGCCAACCATTTATGGGATTCCAGTATTTGAGACTTCGAAAGCATAAAGTAGATGAGTTACTTGTTGGAGAGTATAATATTTGTCTGTCTTAGTATTTATATTTAGTCTATGCACTTAGTCATCTTAACTTGGTTACACATGTAGATGATACTTGTAAAATAGTGCAATTGGTATTTGGTTCTCTTCTGACTTTTAACTATTGTATTTCTCCGTTTAGATGACAAAAGCTGATTTTATCCGGAACAATCGAGGGATTGACGACGGGAAGGATTTACCTGAAGATTATTTGGGTGCTCTCTATGACCAAATTGTGAAAAACGAGATAAAGATGAAAGCGGATTCTTCTGTGCCGCAAAACAAGCAGGGGAACAGTCTGAATAAGCTGTTGGGCTTGGATGGTATACTGAATCTAGTATGGAAGCAGAGAGAGGAAAAACCACTGGGTGCAAATGGAGTTCTCGTGAGGCATATTCAAGAGCAGTTTAAAACAAAATCTGGAAAATCTGAGTATGATTCAATTCCACATGTTGACTTCTGAATCTACTTTTCATATTACCGATTGTCAGATGATAGGAATTTGATTCTTTCTTTATCATCTGCCAACAAATTAGTTTTTCCTTTCGATGAGTTGCTGCAGTGTGTAGAATTGTGAAAATTTCCCATGTAAGGACTATTGAAAGGATTGGGTGCCTTCTGGTCTACATAGATAGGGTTTAGTTATGCATGATCTCAAGCTGGTCTCATGTGTTTTCATATCACGGATTTTCTTGTATAGGCGAATAAATACAGATAAAATCTTATATCCTGTCTTGTTGCAGGTCTATCTATTATGTCATTGCAGATCCAGCTATATTGAGATTTATGGTGGAAGTTTGCTGGGGTCCCATGCTTGCGGCTTTCAGTGTCACCCTAGACCAGAGTGATGATAAGAATGCCACTTCTCAGTGTTTACTAGGGTTTAGGCATGCTGTGCACATTACAGCTGTGATGGGTATGCAGACGCAGAGAGATGCTTTTGTCACCTCTATGGCAAAGTTCACTAATCTTCACTGTGCTGCCGATATGAAACAAAAAAATGTTGATACAATGAAAGTAATTTCCATTTCCTCGATTTCTGTTATGTCAGTTTACATCTTTTGCCCAGACAGTGATAAACTTGCAGCAGATGAAGAGTCTTCGTGAAAATACACGCACACCAGTTAACTTCTTTTTGAATAAAGTAAAATAATTTTATTGATGTGGAAAAACTCCCGTATACAAACATACACCAAAAGGTAGAGAGCCTACTCTACAAAGTATACATCATTTTCTTTACAAACAAGAACCTCTTTGGTTCACTAAAGGAACTAGAAGCAAGAAACTGTTCAACTATAGAAGTCATTGTCAACTCAATCAAAAGCTCTTCTACTAATCTGAAACTCATGCAGAATAACATCCTTTTAATTTGCATGCAGACAATAATGTCGATTGCCATTGAAGATGGGAATCATCTTCATGAAGCGTGGGAGCATATATTGACATGTCTATCTCGATTTGAGCATCTGCAGTTGCTGGGGGAGGGCGCGCCATCTGATTCCTCCTTTTTTACTACCTCGAGCTCTGAATCTGAGGAAAAGACATTGAAGTCAGCTGGATTTCCATCACTGAAGAAAAAAGGGACACTGCAGAATCCAACTGTTGCTGCTGTTGTTCGAGGGGGGTCATATGACAGCGCAACCGTCGGAGCTAACTCTCCAGCATTGGTGACTCCAGAACAGATAAATAACTTCATTTCAAACTTGAACTTACTTGATCAGATCGGCAACTTTGAACTAAATCACATATTTGCTCATAGCCAAAGGCTGAACAGTGAAGCAATAGTAGCTTTTGTGAGGGCCCTTTGCAAAGTTTCGATGTCAGAACTACAGTCTCCAACAGATCCCCGTGTATTTAGCCTTACAAAAATTGTTGAAGTTGCGTAAGATTCTGTCCTTGAACTCATCAAATTATACCTCACAAAAAATTTCGAAAGTGAATATGATGAAAGTATGGTTTACCTCAAAAAAAATAAAAAAAAAAATATGATGAAAGTATGGTCTTGATTTTGCAGGCACTATAACATGAACCGTATCAGATTAGTGTGGTCCCATATATGGAGTGTTCTTTCAGAGTTCTTTGTGGCTGTTGGTTTGTCAGAAAATCTTTCAGTTGCAATTTTTGTCATGGACTCATTGCGACAACTTGCTATGAAGTTTTTGGAACGAGAGGAACTGGCAAACTACAACTTTCAGAATGAATTTTTAAGACCATTTGTTATTGTTATGCAGAAAAGTAATTCTGCTGAAATCAGGGAGTTGATAGTTCGTTGTATTTCTCAAATGGTTCTGAGTCGTGTCAATAATGTAAAATCTGGGTGGAAGAGTGTTTTTATGGTAATTATCACATCTTTAGTTCAACTTTTTATACTCTTTTTGCTTTATCCTTAGCAGGTATCATCTAGTACATAAATGTTTGTTAGTGTCTTTCAGTATCTACTGCTCTCTCTTGCTTATTTCTATTCTCTCTGTTTCTTTTATGTTGTAAGCTTTCGTTTTCCAGGAATCTATTTGTCTTTTCTAACTGAGTTGCATGTAAGATATATCCTCTTTAATGTGCTTAATTGTTTCTGTAATATTTACAAATATTTACTGTATAATAGTTGTCTTTTGGTAGTAGTCTTCAATAAGTGGTACTGGAACGGAACCATGGATGTGATGGGACTTTATATGCACCTTTACAGGTTTTTACAGCTGCTGCTGCAGATGAAAGGAAAAATATTGTGTTGCTTGCCTTTGAAACCATGGAAAAGATCGTACGGGAATATTTTCGTTACATCACTGAGACTGAAACACTGACTTTTACGGATTGTGTTAGATGCCTCATTACCTTCACAAACAGCAGATTCAACAGTGATGTTAGCCTCAACGCTATTGCTTTTCTCCGTTTCTGTGCTGTCAAACTTGCAGAAGGGGGCCTTGTTAGCAACGAGAAAAACAAAAATAATGATTCATCTATTCCAGTGGCCGAAAAAGAAGCTTCAGATGGGCTAATCTTCACAGATAAGGATGATTATATGTCTTTCTGGGAGCCTCTGCTCACAGGTATGTTGTTGCTTTTCTTTTTCCATACTTCCACCTTACTGGAAACATTAAACAATTCTTATCAGTGAACCTGCCGAGTTGTATCATGCAGTAACAAGTGGCTAATGCAGCAGGGTGTCCTTACACTTCCGTGGAATTACCAATTGTCTAAGTCAAATTAGTCCACTTCATTTCTGCATAATCCTCTCACCTTTAAGACGGGAGGACTCTAGGAAATTTGATTTATGAGAATTTTCTGAACTAATGAATTTCAGAATCTAAATTGTGGACTGCACATGCAAATTTTAAGTTATATGGATGTCTAGTGTTAATAACCTTCTAATTAATCTTTTTGATTCATTGTTAATTCTGTTTCAGGGTTATCAAGATTGACTTCAGATCCTCGGTCAGCTATTAGAAAGAGTGCATTGGAAGTTCTGTTCAACATCTTGAAGGACCACGGTCATCTCTTCCCACGCCTATTCTGGATTAATGTCTTTAAGTCTGTAATCTACCCAATATTCAGTACAGAAGCTCAAGTAAAGTATGACCAGTCTTCATTTAAATCCAGATGCATACCACCGGATGGATGCTTATGGGACTCTGAAACTTCTGTGGTGGCAGCTCAATGTTTGGTGGATTTATTTGTTAATTTCTTTGATATTGTGAGGTCTGAATTACCTAGTGTAGTCTCTATAATGGTTGGATGTATAATAGGTTCTGGCAAGGATCCTGCAGCCACTGGGGTAGCTTCTGTAATGCGGTTGGCAGCTGATTTGAGAGGCAAATTCTGTGAAGAGGAATGGAAAGTTATCTTTCTAGCTCTGAAAGAAGCTTCATATTCCACTCTACCCAATTTTCTGAAGCTTTTGAGAACAATGGACAATATTGAGATATCTACTAGTCAGTCGGAAAATGATATGGAAACATCTTCTGGGGCTGGATTGGTAAATGATGAATCAGAGGATGACAACCTGCATACTGCAGGATATGTTGTTTCAAGGATGAAGGATCATATAGCGGCTCAATTGCGCGTCATACAGGTTCTTCATCCACCTTTCCTACCATTCGCTGTGTATAATACTTGTTTGGTGCCCTATTTGGTGTTGTTTCCATGGTCAATTATTATGGATAGAATATTATTTATTGAGAAAAGACGTATGTTGATCCTTATAAGGGAAGAAAAAACAGAATGGATGCACACGGGCATGTTTCTTCGTGCTGTGCTAATTCTTATCCACTGCTCACTGCATTTTCTAGGTGGAGAGTAGTGTGTCCTTGTTTCTTCGGAAACTCTTGACTAGCGTAGCAAAAGCATGCAGAATGCAAACTACCTAATGTACTTATTAAATATGGAAAGATGAGAAGTCAGTCTAAAAGACAGTCTGGTTCCTGGTTAAGTCACTAATGGGATCGATGGGTCTGGCTTTGATGCCAAGTGAATAGATGGACATTGACCCTTAATTGCTAAAGTCCCTACAAGGACACCACAATCCATTCCCTCTACATCACCAGCCAGTAGGTGTGACAATATCATGATTGAAAGTTATAAAATAGGAATAAACATAGTTCATGCATTAACCTTGGGTTATTTCTTAGCTTCCTTTTGTTATCTATGAAACTGCCTGGACAGGTATTTTAAGAGTTTCCAATGTTCTGGTACTTTCTTTAAATTCTTGAACAATAGAGTAGTCAACAAATCAAATAGGATGAACTAACTGTTTACAAGAGAGTTATGTTAAATGCACTGTTGGCGTCAAATTAGAGAACAACATGATTCACCTTGCTTTCTTATTCATTATGCTGCTCTTTTTCGATGTACAGGTGGCGTCTGATCTCTACAAGATGTGTCGGCAATCGGTATCAGCTGATACTGTCAATGCCCTCCTTGGAATCTATTCAGCTGTCACTTCTCATGCCCACCAATTGAAATCTGAGAAAGCTGTACAAGTAAAGCTGCAAAAAGCATGTTCTATCCTTGAGATACCAGAACCTCCGCTGGTGTTTTTTGAAAATGAGTCCTACCAGAATTACCTCAATTTTTTGCATGGGCTGCTTGTGAACAATTCATCATTCGTCGAAGAGAAGAATATAGAACCAGAACTTGTGGGTGTGTGTGAAGAAATTCTACGCGTATACTTGGACTGTGCTGGGTTGAACTCTGTCAAGAGGAAACCAGATGATAAGGCAATATACCAGTGGAATCTTCCCTTGGGTTCAGCTAAGAAGGAAGAACTGGTAGCAAGGACGCCCTTGGTTCTGTCAGTACTACGCATTCTGTGCAGTTGGCAAACGGATTCTTTTAGGAAGTACATTTCTCAGTTGTTCCCATTAATGATAGATCTTGTTCGGAGTGAGCATAGCTCAGGAGAGGTCCAGCGTGAACTAAGCCATTTTTTCCAATCCTGTATCGGCCCCATTATAATGAAATTGTGATCTATACCATTTACTGATCTATTCTTGGGTCAGAATCTATAATCTGGTAAGCATAGATCCTTTTGATTCGGAGGCTTTGTGTTTAAGGTTACTTACATGAACCTCCTTCATACCTTAACGTAACTACATACCTCATTTTTCACCTCTGATGAATTCGCCTGGCAAGTACTCATGGTTAATAGGCCAGCGGATGTTTTCTTCATCAAATGCCTACAAGGTGCAGTTTTTGGTACTTGTCCGTACTCCGTAGTAATCTCTTGGCCTAATTGTTATTCATCCGAAAACATTTTTCTTGATTAACCATCTTATTATTTTTATTGTCTCTTGAATCATCCCCAGCTGAGAAAGGATAGAAGTGTGTTTCACCTAGTTCGTCGATACATGAAATAAGTGCACCTCTCTACTTCTAGAAATTATTCCAACTTTCCGATTATTTTGATGTTGTATTACAAACCCCCCATATGATAGCATGTCAGGGCCTTTGATTTTGATGTCATCTAATGTTAAAGTTTTTACTTGTATTTTATCACGAAGCAAATAGAGAATTGCTTTCTACTTACCATGGAAACTTGTACATGGTGAAATTATAGCTAGCATGTTTGCAAAATAAAATTAAAACAATTGAATGATAAGAAAAATAAAATGCTTCAGAACCTAAAACTATAAAAATCACGTCGTGAGAGCTTATTATGTTAGGTTTCCGAAGTTTCACAATGTTTAAAATGATATGTACGCTTGAAGGTTTCAAAGCTTTTTCTAACACTTTGTTTGGATGATTGTTACATATCGTTATTGTGTATTGTATTGATGAATACAATGTTTTGAATAAGTTGTATTGTTTCTTGTTGTTACATAATGCCACACATCAACAACAATTTGAAGGATAAACCTACAAGAAATGTAGGGCTAAAAGCTATTACATTATTAAATAGGATAATTAGATAATTAGCAAAGGCAATGACGAAAAAAAATAAGGTAACGGCACAATCACACCAAATTGATCGTTACATAAAATGAGATTTTTCCTCTGAAGCACGTAATGGCATTTACGACTTGTGCTGGTGATGCCTTCAGTCTTGTACACAAGTTCGGTCATATTGGTGGCTACTTGAATTTTAACCTTATTAGTGATGATTCTAACCTTGCAATCCCTCCTCCGTAAATAAAGAAAAGGTTAAAATTAGAGAAGAAAAGTCGTTTATATATCTCCTCCTCCAGATACTTTCGTATTCTTGACTCGATCATCACCATTTCACATGTTGCCAAAGCAAAGAGACGTGATAAACCAAAGCTATGGAGTAACACTGTTTACGGTCCAGCTTTTTCCTCGAATCAGAAAATAAACCAAAGCTATGGAGTAACACTGTTTACGGTCCAGCTTTTTCCTCGAATCAGAAAAGCCATTTGCATGTTCTCCTCCTCAGATACTTTCATATTCTTGACTCCATCATCAACATGTGACCACAGCAAAGAGATACGTGATAAATCAGAGCTATGGAGTAACACTGTTGATTGTTAAGTTTTTTCCTCGAATCAGAAAAGTCATTTGTATATTCATCCAGATACTTTCGTACTCTTGACTCGATCATCAACACGTTGATTGTTCAGCTTTTACCTCGAATCTTACATCTAGGATGTCGAACTTTTGGTTTTTCTTTTATAATCTCTCATATATTCTTTCATTTCTTTTTTTCTTCTATTCTTGTTTTCGTTGAATCCTTTGTTTCTTCATTCATTGGATATTCCGGGGATTATACTTGTTCCTACATCGTTTGAGGATCAGGATTTGGAAGTTGGAGAAATTCTATTACCAGTTACTACTGCACTTTCTACGAATAAACAAGACTGGATTCCTGTAACTCTTGTTCCAAGCCTTAAGGGAACACCTATGCTCTTGCATCACCATTGCAATGACATGGAGATTTTTTCAATAATAAATTCTCTGTGAAAGCATTTTGTATTTTAAAAACTATGCAATCTGGAAGCTGGAACAGCAGCTATCGTCAAACGAATGAGGGCAGATGGTTCGAGGTTCAGAAAGATCTCTCATACTCAAGGTGCTGACGATATGGCAAGATTTTGTACAAAAATTAACAGATTGTGGGATTGAGGTAGCATAGGAGATGGATTAGAGGAAATGGCATGACAGCTTCTGCTATCTAAATACATCTCTGTCTTGAGCAAACTATCAAACCTAACACTTACCTAGCACTAAGGCACAACTTGCACTATCAAGCCAAATTCAATATCACGCGTGAATTCAACACCTCCATTTCCCAAAACAACCCCGGGGTTCCATCTGATAATGTAGGAGGCCGCTCGCCTCAGCCTACATATTTGATTGTTCAAATGGTACACGCACAAAGAGCTGCCCATGCAGGGTAACCACAGCAGAGGTCTGGTGAGGATCAATTCTTGAAGGTAAGCTGACTACCTGGAAAACAAACTCCTAGTTTTAGTAGGTTGGACTAGCAATTGAATGCAGATAATAAATGTTAAAGACAAATATAACTTCTCCAACTGTTTTTCCCGTTTCTCCTTTCTCTTGTAATAGAGTGAACAGTTCTAAACAGAAGTTCACTAGAACTGTAGACGGGTGACACCAAATAGACCTTTTTAGAAAAGTATAAGTTTATTGATGTGGCAGGAAAATTCCCAGTATATAAGTGGTATAGAACAAGAAATCCTGGCATGTAATTAATGCAATCACTTGTTAGAGGATGTGACTTCCTAATCCCTCTAACAACATTTAAAATAGGGCAAAGGGTCATATTTACCCCTCTACTATGTGAAAAGGATCACATTTACCCTCCATTATAGTATCGGTACAAATATACCCCCGACGTTATACAAGTGGTTCAAATATACCCCTCTTCCGTTAAGTTGTCCAAGGTGGACGTTTAATCCCACGTGGCATTGAATTTTTGATGAGGTGGACGCCACGTGGCATGCCACCTCACAGCCCCAACCTCTTTACCTCCCCCCCCCCCCAACACAAAACCACTTCTTCTTCCACCATTAACACCTCCTCCCCCTCCACCACCATTGCAACCATCAAGAACATCACCATTTTAACCGTCTTCCCTTTCACTGTTTCACACAACCACGAATCTCTCCGAAAAGGATTTATCAGTCAGCTGTACAATTTTACGTTGCACAAATCATAGAGGTCTCAAGACCGTCAAAATTTGATTTTGTTGGTTTGCCCTTCAAGAAAATGAAACAAAATTCAACCTCCCCAGACGTATTGAGAACATAATCACTAACTCTGTTCTAACAACAAGGATTCATCTCTAGTTATGATTCGTTATGGATTTCGGATATTCTTTTTCTTTCTAATTAGAATCTCATTTTGGAATTTGACACTAAAGCTGACTGCACTGGAATGAAGGATGCTTCAAAGATTTAGAGTTTCTGGTGGTTAAAAGTAAAATCTTTATCGCCACAAAGCAACACTTAAACATCAGTCGTAAATTTGTTAAGTAATTCACAGATGATTTTTTTTTTTTGATCAAGTAATTCACAGATGATATTTCTTATGGTTCATCAGATAACATCAATGGCTCGAAAGTGTAGAGAAAAGACCTTTTTGAATGGAGCAACACCCCAAGGATTGTCCAGCTGTTCAGGTTGGCCAGAAATAACCAAGCGTCCAGCAGGATCAGACTGCACACGAACCTGACAAATTTTTTAAGTACACCCAGAGGTGTTATAACAAGGAAAGAAAAGACTATTCGGTATTATGCTTTGAATGACAGCTGCTGAAAATCAGAACACAACCAGAAAAGATATCTTTCCGATCACGGCAGACGGTAGAATTGCAATTGTCTATTTTTGCATCAGCAATGATAAGAATAACCATTACAAACTAGGAGATTAGTCGATCAATCAACTGACCAGCCCAAAAATATTTTGGAGACAGTCCAGTTCAGTGTTGACACAAAGAACACAGGATGCATAAGAATCCTAATTGGGGACCACTGAAAGTAGTAAGCAGTGGTAAGCATTTAAAAGATAGACTTCGCTCTTATATGGTATGTCTAGATAAAGTATAATAAGAAGTTATGGCCTAAGCTTACATACATTCTGTTCAAATTATATCCAACGGCTATCATGTACAGGTTCCCCAGCTCATAGTGCAGGAGAAACAACAATGTCAGGATTTACCTCTTCACGCAAAAGGCCAGGAACTAAAGCATAGACTTCATAGCAATCCTTCTGCACAGATAATTTAACATTGCAAGATGATCCCCGTGGAGAAAATATAACACACTGCATTTAAAATCGATTCATGCCTGTGGAGAAAGAGAAACGTACAGTTTTCTGCACATTGATCTTCACCCAGTCAGCAGGAGGGCCAATATCCACCACCATTGTCTCCAAACTGCAAATTTGAGGATGTAAAGGGGTTTATATTAGTCCTTCAGGAACTTAGAGATGCTTCCAGAACAAGAGCAGTAACTGGATGAAATTATTTATATGGAAATTAAATAAATTCCAGGATAGTACCATAAAGTGCATGCCAATTAGAAACGAGTCTGTACTCAGAAAAATATCAATAAACCAAGAAAACAAGGATAATTCCACACTTAAATGTAAATATCTGTGCCTTTCACAGAAAGAATTGTTCACAAGAATATTAAAATGTGCATGCAAACTAGTAATCTGCATTTCATTTATGAAAGTGACCTGGATTTTACGTGTAAGCAAAGAGTCCATTAAGAATCTAGAAAAAACCAAGAATCTTAACTGCGGTTTTGATAATTTCACGCCAGTAACTTTGGCAGCATGCTCCATGGGAGAAGGCTTTTTCCGTTTCAAACCTTAATTGAGAAAGGGAGCTCAGTGGAAGAAATTAAAGGTCCCTACTAAGATTGTTTCTGTAAAAGGATTAGGTAACAAATGATACCAATGCTTTTAAGTTGCTTTTCACGCTTTGGCAAAGATACTGAGTTCTTCTCCTGCCAAAAGGAAAGGAAAAGCTAGAAATTAAAGCACCATTTTGGAGATGACCCATTTGCTATTGTCTTGGGGAATAAATTAGTAAACATCTTCACAAACCTTAATGATAGGATCTCCAACCTCACCATTACCAAGAAGACGTTGAGAATGCCAACCTTGCATGGCTCGAGCTGCAGCATCTCTTCTTGCTCGACCTGATCCAAAGGGTTGATGCCCCTGCAAGAACAAGTTATAATAATCATTTCTCATAGTTTGTATTATTGTGATTCTACATGCTATTTCCTTTTTATCGCAATCTAGAAGTGCCACTACAATTAGTTTCCTGTTCAAGGAAGGCCTTAGCTCCGTTATGACAGTGGATGCAGCAACTAAGACTAAATGCACCTACATCTTATCATTGTTTTCTAGGATCCCAACCTATAGAATTCAAATATACTTTTTTTTTTTTTTTGATAGGTATAGAATTCAAATATACTTTAGTTATACATAGAAAACAATAATTGTGTATTTGAGTAAATGACTTTCAACTATCTAATCAACAAATGCATACAAACAACACTTGATAAATCATCCCAAAGCATAAAGCTGAAACAGAAATCCATGAGGTGAGACGGACAATAAAATAAGACCCTTCTGGGTTCAAATACTGTGGGTTAAAGATCAATGGCAGCAAAGGCAGGAAGTTTTTCTTTTTTGAGGTAAGGAAGCAAAAACGGGAGGAAGCTTAGGGTCAAAAGATCTTGTGATGGGTAATGACTACAAGATGAGCTAAGGGCATTGTTTGATATTTTCAAATAAGTGAAAAACTATGCAATGGATTTAGGGAAAGAGAAAAATAATTGTCGGACATTACACCTTAAATGAGAAGAATTTAGTATAAACTGAGGAAACGAAAAAGATAGCAGTAGGACTTCACACGATTCTCAAGCACATAGTTAGAGTTGCATCTCCTATTCCAATGAAAGCTGGATTGCACAGAAGAGTTCTGCAATGGCTGATGTATAATAAACCATTAAGCACGGTAATTTGTGCAGTAGCAGCGCAAAATAATTCCCAAATTAAGAAAAACTTATTTTTTCATTTTAAATACCATTCTTTCCATCTTCAAATTATCAAAACCATAGCTAGATACTGAAAAGGGAATAGTTCAATTAAACACACAAATCGACCAGAAAAAAGCTCATGACAATAACTATGTACTTATAAAGTCACCTGACCTCTGTCTTTACCAGACCAACCCCCACGAACTCCAAGAAAAGAGAAAAGAAAAATGCATTCATGGATTAATAACATCTTGCAAAGATGGATACACAGGAAATACCTGGATTCCAGCACTAGTGGGTTCTGCAAAAGCAGCATCGGTGAAAGGAAGCTCGCCACTACGCATTTTGTGCTTTTCATATTCCAGTAGGGCCTGCAAAAGGTCACAGCTCATCAGGCTAAATGCAGTAAGGTAAAATAAAATATATAGCTACAAAGAAACTTTTAACTCTTAAAACACTTCTCAATACCGATACAATGCGACCAATTAACGGGACCAATACATTTGAGAAACATGATTAAATATGGGATCTTCTTTATCAGGTTCCTCATGTATTCATCACAACCCGTTGGACATAATAGAGATAGAGGCACAGGTGGAAGAGAGAATACTCAGATTTTGCTGAAAAGTACTATGACTCCAGAAATTATTTTTGAACATAAAGACGATGCCTAAATCAACAGGAGTTTCTAGCTTGTTGGAACAACTGTGAAGCCATAAAACAGAAGAAATGGTGGAGTGTAGTCCCAGCTTGTGTTTGGTTGAAACTCAAGATTTTTGAAGATATAGGCAGTAATATCCAGGAGATTAAGATGAATTGTCTGTTTTTATATCATTTTTGGTAACACTGCCTTTGTGCTAATGATATATAACTCTGTTACCTTTGTCAAAAAAAGCATTTGACAGGAAACAAAGAAAACCAGTAGTAGGTTGTGGAGAAGTTAAAGTGGAAACAGATATTGAAAAGCGTTATTAAGTATCTATGAACCTGCATAAGAAGCCCACATTGGCAAAATAAAGGTTTTGTGGAATTATGAAATACTACCTCCATCCTAATTTATGTGACGGTATTTGACGGCACAAGGAGTTGAAGAAAGAAAGAAAGACTTTTGAAACTTTTAGTCGAAAACATTTTTTATGATTGTAAAGGATAAAAATTAAAAGTTTAATTTTAAATTATTTATAAATATAGAAAGGTGTCATTCTTTTTGGGGAAGACTAAAAAGGAAAGTGGGTCACATGAAATGGGACAGACGGAATATGATGGTTTAATGACATCCATGAACAACAGTAGTTTTCCCCTCACACAGAAGCTTGGGTTCACCGTAAATCTCAAGCGCCGCAAAGCAACAAACACACTATAAAAACAAAGAGAAATCCAGAAACTAGATTTCAAGAGAAATAACATTTCTAAGGAAACAAGTTTAGGTTGACCTTCTCATAAAAACATCGGAATGTCCAAGAGACAGTAGTACAAGTCCTGCACAAGTTTGAACACAATAAATGATCAAGTCAATTCCATTATTAAGAAACACCAACTACTAAAGAAACTTCTAATGTCAAGCAGGAGAGAACTAGATAAGAAATTAGAATCAGAAAGAAACAAATGCTAATGGTGTGAACATGAATCATTTCATCACCTACTTATTTTGAAGTTGTAATTCAAAAATAAGTTACATTAAGTACTAACGTAACAAATATAAAATCATAATGTTATAAGTTCACCCTTAGAAATAATATTCAAGAGAGTAGGCTGGACAACTCGTTTATTTTATTTGGTTATATTAGCCCAGCTTGGAACAAGCTAGGAACACTATAAGAGCTCATTAGACTCAAATACAATGTTTTAAGTAAATATTTTATTTGATTTAATGAGGAAATCCCGCATACAAGATTTATACTAAAATGTAAGAATTTCATCAGAAAGCGGGATTTTCTATAAAGAGTCAGATGAGTAGTATATAAATGTTCCAAATGAACAAAAAAACCATAAAATTTTCTACTCTTTCTTTATACAAGTAAAGAAATTCATACTCTTTCGTACGCTCTCTTACTCCTCCCTCCTATGTTGTCTATATGACTGCCAGGCAAACTACTTCTCACATTGTCTTTCATTTCTTCCTTCTTCATCTCCTCCTTAATTTCCATCATAGTAAACATCTCTTCAATAGCTTTGGCATCATCCAAGCTACTCCTAACATGTTTCACTATGGATCATAGGTAGGTAATTCACATCCTTTTCCACTCTCCACTACCTACTTTACACTTGATGTTTCAACAGAAGTCCTCCTACTCTTTCATAATACTCCTCCACAGATCTACACATACAGCAGGTGATGTCATCGGCTCGCCATCCCAAATTCAATAAATACTCTTCCCCACAACACTTCATCTTCATCTCACGTAAAGCATTTATTAACACCTTTAGGTTTCTGATTCTTTGTTTTGTCACTGTCACCTGCATATCACTTGAGCAAATGCTATTCCCTTAGCTCCTCGCTCAAGTCTCGCAGAAAATCCCTGCAGTGTCGCTGACCTTTTCCATGGAATCTCCGATCTCTTCAGCCACCTGCTTAATTTTTTTATAACCCTCACAATGACTGAATTCCATAGAGAACTATTATTGTGAGTCGCATTGGTAGAAGGAACCCAATGTACAAATAAGAACCTCCGTCAATTGTTGAATGGTGTACACTTCACTCGCTGAGATGATCTCACACTGTACCACCTATATGTTCAACTATGAACAGAAGATTGAATCAAAGTGCATTGCTATAGATTTTGTTCACTAGAATGATCAATTACCGAATATGCTTACAAAATCACTCGATTGGTCCAAAATTGGGTACATTTGGGGCAAGTTAGGAGCGTACAACACGTATTCTCCAACTTGCAAGAAAATAAAAATGTCAAAAGTTTGAAAATATGGCAAAATGTCATACCTCATAATTTTTAAATATGAAAATTTACAAAGTATATACCTTAAGCACTCTAACTCGAGGGAGAGTGTTAAAATGTTTTTTTAGAGAAATAGTGTTGAAAATGTTAATAATCCATAAATATGGCAAGTATCCATACCTTGAAGATACAGAAAGATTTAGACTCCTTGTTTTTTTGGGGTTTTTTTTTTTTTCTTCTTTTTTAAATGTGTAATTAGGAATAGGAATTACATAATCCTTTTTTTCAAATTACTTTTTTTTTTTTTTGATGAAGTAAGAATATTATTAACAAAAAGGGCATTAAGTAAGAATATTATTAACAAAAAGGGCATTAACTTTTCAAATTACTTGTAAGCACTATTTAAATTCCAGCATGCTTGAGGGAATAATCAAGTAATTATACTCCAAAACATTGTTTTTCCTCCTTTCTTTGCAATAAGTAGACACTCACAGACAATGTTTCTTAGCAAAATAAATTTACAGCAAATGAAGTATGAGGCAAATCACAGATATGAGTTTGTCCTTACTTAGGGGGTTTGAACGATTCTCCTACTTGTCGCCATAGCTTGCATGATGTTACCTGTAAGACCACGAATAGGAAATAACCTATGAGTATAGGATTGTACACTCCATTACAAGGCAACCATGAATTTTGTTAAGCTATGAACGAAACAGAAGAGACAAAATAGACAACCTAACTGTAACTGCTTTAAAGAGTTCTAGTGATAGAAAGCTCTATGCAGAACAAAGATAAAGTTCTTGTAGCCTCTCCTTCTAACTCTAATAAGTTTCTAGAATTATAGTAAGTTGCTTGGGCGAGAGTAGTACTAGGATGGGTGACCCCCGGGAAGTCCTCGTGTTGCATTCCTAAGAAACGAAGGGGAGCCTTGGCGTAACTGGTTAAGTTATTTTTTGAGCCGTGAAAACAACCTCTTCTAGAAATACCTGCGTACAATAGACCCTTGTGGTCCGGCCCTTCCCCGGACCCCACACATAACGGGAGCGTGCACCGGGCTGCCCTTTTTAAACTTAGATGGTACACATGAGTAAGAAAGTAAGGCTCTTTAATAAGAAAAGAAAGTTGTATTAAAAGCCAAGCAGAAGGTATTATTAAAAGCCAAGCAGAAGGTATCAATACATCAAAAAACAGAAGTTTCCTCCAGTTCACTAATCCACTAAACAAACGTCAAGTGCATACCTGAAAGAGGCTTAAATCCTTACAGCACGGAGGTAAAGAAAACCACTCCCAATCATACATGATTTAGTATAAGAAAGTAAGAAACCACTCCAGAAATGTTAAAGCATACTGCTATAGCAACAAAAGATTTTTGTTCATAGAAGGAGCAATAAAAGATTCTTCAGATAATCCAAATAATAACTGGCTCAAGTCCCTGAGTAAAATGTAGAGAAGCAAGAATGAATATCGTTGCTACTTTGATACAAACCAAGCGGCTTGGATTAATGTAGGCAGCTCCCTCTTTGCTCAATAATGACCCCAGTATGAAAACTAAGTCCAATTTACTAAGGTGAATTTCCTAGGGATTAGTTTAAGAAGCTTTTCTCACTACTTTGGCGCTTATCCAGCCTTGTCTTGAATGTTTATTCTTGAGGAAGTGTAGGTCTGAATGCTAGAGTTTTTATTCCTCTGACTTAGGTATACTATATTTCATCAAAACTGCAGCACTTGGTGTTCCTATCAAGACTGTCAATTCCACCATTTTCCCCACTATTCCAGCACAAATTGAACCTAATCTGCCCACTTTTCTATTTTGCTGTGGGATTATTCTTATGTAAGAGTATGAGCATGTTTAGTATGCTCTTTAGGTCACTGTATACATTCTTCACAGAGGTGGTGAAGCCTTGGTTTTCTTTTTAAAACCACTCACCTAGGACAAAGGGAGGAGGGAAACTCGACGAGACGGCTCGAACTCTTTTTTTTTTTTTTTATAACGGAAAAGTCCACAAGGATCAGTGGTGCACGGTCCTAAACTCGGTGGATAATGAGCTGGCCCTACCCTTTTCCATTTAAATACCAAGCTTTTGTTGGTGGCAGGGTTCGAACCCGTAATGTGCACCGAACGCACATATCAAAAGCGGTACTATTACCACTAGACCGAAGGCCTGGGGACAAGAGACCATTAGAACTTATTCTTTTTCTTGTCCTCTGTCTTCAGTTTCTCATAACTGTTTCCCTATTTCTAAGAAAGACTAGTGAAGTTAATCTTTTCCAGCCCCTTACCTAAACCCTAGCCATTAGCCATAGCAGACCTTTTTCAATCCAAGGCACTTCTTTTCACCCAAATTTTACTACTTTCACTCTTAAAAGTTACACAAGTTTGTTGATAACCATGGTAACACTACATCAGCGCATTTAAACTCTACACAGACCTGCTCATAACCACCAAGTCTGATCACTGCTCTCCACAACCTGACAAACATTAACAAAAATAATTAGGCCAAGTTCAACAAAATCAAGCAAAGTAAATAGGTGAAATTAAGAAGGACGTGCATGACTAACTTGAGACAATTTAATGGCTCTCCATAGAACCGTGGGGCCTTGAACTCCAAGCACCTTTCTTTGTGGAAAGCTTCTAGCTCTTTCATAAACGCAGCTTGCTCTTCTTCTGTTCCAGACTCATCTTCCCCGATGAGATTTGCATCCAGCAGAAAGGTCTTGGCAGGTGTTTTCACATCAATATCATGTTCGACGTCCAACTCGGGCTTTAGCAATGCATCCTTAGTCTTATCGGCTGATAGCATCTCTGTCACTTTCAGCACATCATCCAATCCCTCCTCCATTTCATTTTCCATTAATGCCTCCGTCAGAATTGCTCCTCGCTTCGGGTTCTCTTCCATTTCTTTATTGCCTAAGAGTGAGCCACACCTCTTCACTCCAATTTTTAGTTCCTCTGTTCCAGTAACATGTACCATACATGATTCCAGTTGAGTTGCCGGATGGACTCCACTCAACTCCCCCCAAGTCACCCCATCTTTCGGTTTAATAGGTTCTTCATCCTCAGGTCTAACTTCCACTGGACTCTCATTCTGGACTATGGAGTCCAGTTGTTCAGCAGAATCAAGATCAGTACTGTCCCTACAGCCACCGGGGCCTTGAGATTCACCTTCAGCTTTGGTGGGAGATTTGAGGAAAACCTTGTCGTCTTGAAGACTCTTAGAATCAAGTATGGGGGGCTCACCCTTACCGACGTCTTTAAACAGCTCCTTTCCAGCAGTCACCAAGTTGTCGTCCTTTGTTGACTCAGTTCCATTTGTGTCGTCCTTACCAGCCATTTCTGGCAGGGTTTCTTTGTTATCGTCTATCTTACAATCAACCGTGTCCGAGTCTGACCCCAAAATGCTTGATTAATTCCCCCTCGCTTGAGAAATATCTGCAAAAACAACTGCACGGACAATGTGAAACTCAAAGACCAAAAAAAAGGGAGGAACAGGAAGTCTTCAGAGGAATAAAAAAAAGTTAGAGCAAAAGGATCTTGCCTTGAGGAGGAGTACTAACGGCTGAATCCCTTGGCAGCGAGATAGACAACAGATGAACAAGTTTTTTGCTCCTTCGGTTCTGCGAATGCGAGCATCATTGTGATTTTAAGAGGGTTTTCGAGCGACGAAATGCATTTAATGTCATCTGCCCTTTTAGGATTTACTACTTTGTTGCTTTTTTCGTTTCCTTTTTTTGCTTATTCAGAGGTTTTCTGAAAAATGAAAAATAAGTTAATTTTTTACTTATTTTGTTATGTTCGATTAATTAGTAAAAAATATTTTTCGAAAAATAACACTCATGCCCCCATCAAACCCACCACTCTATACTGTTGACACCCAATTTTGTCCCGCCTCTCCTCCGAAATACCTATTTATGCTTCTAATATTTTTGGAAAAATTAAAAAAACATATATATTTATATTTTACTATAATTATTAGCCTTTTATCAATACCGGCGTTTCATTATTCTATTACAGTTACTAGCCATCATCATCATCATCATTTATTATTATTATTATTATTATTATTATTATTATTACTATTATTATAATAATTATAATTATTATTATTATTATTATTATAATTCACAATTTTTATCATTTCGGCATTTTACCAGCTTACGCATACACATCGCATTTATCTTTGCACAATTAAATAATAGTGTTTATTTACTGTGGATTTTCGAAATATTATTGCACGGCTATTACAGCGCCATTTTTTATCTGAGCACTAATAATTGCATATTTTATATTAAGTAATATTTTAACACAAGTTATTTAAATAGGTCTTTTATTTAAATGTAGTAGCCCAATCAACTCATATTATTTTCGGGCCAATTCACAAAAACAGTCCACATTTTAATTTAGCAGCCCATTTTAATTCATCCCAACCCAGTTTTAATGCCAAATCCACATTTCAAATACCAGCCCAACCCAATACACTACCCGACCCGACCCGATTGGCCCATTCCCTTTTAACAAAAGAGATGAAACCCCTAGGGTTTCATCTTTTCTTCTTCACGCCGCATTCCCCCTCCCCGCTCCCTTCTCTCTCCTTCTCTCCCTCTCTCCTCTCCACGCCACTGCCACTCCACCATACCTTGTCCCCCCACGCTTTTGTTCCCTCCACCTCCGTCTGTCACCCCACTCCCCTTTGTCCTCGCTCCTCTCAAACTCAAAACCCTAATCCATCCTATAAATAATCCTATCTTGAGTCGTTTAGAACAGTTCCGGAATCGCAAGGATCCCCTTACAAAAACGAGTTCTTGAACCCAAAAATCCACCATAAAGACAGGTTTTTTTTTAGTCGCAAAAGAAAAGGCCCGAAAAATTAAAGCTCTGAAAAAACACAAGAAATCCCCCATAGACGAGATTAATTCTTTAGTTGTATTGTTCGATATCGAGTCAAAAATCCACACCATTTTTATTCTGTTTTGCCCTTGGCACCTGTTTGAATTCGAAGGGTATACAAATTTGGGGTTCGTAGTGTTTTGAAGTAGATTTGAAGTGTTCGAGGTTAGATCGAAACCTTCGCCTCACTTCGCTGCACCCGGAGAAGGTAATTCCCCTTTTCTACTTGTTTTCGCATCCTTCTGTTGCTATTCTATATGCTTTTTAGTTAGAGTTGATTAGCTCAGTTTAAATAGTTTGTTTGCATGTTGATAGTAATTCGGACTTAATTTGTTTGGTATGATGGTTTGATTATCGAGCTTGGCCCTGTTTGTGTAATTACATGTATTAGGTGCGATAACTGGGCTTTAATTGATTCAAATGTGTGGGTTAATCATGTTAGTTGGTTTAAGTTGCGTATTGTTATACACATCTGGTTAATTAGTCAGTAGGATATTCGAACTCGTTTAAGGGTTGTTATTAGGTCGGGCATGATTAGTATTCGAGTCTGTGGCTGATTTCTGTTTTACTTCTGATTATATTAACGAAGAACACCTCTATAAGTTTGTTCAATGTGGTTTAATAATGTCATAGTAATAAGGTAGGTTAGCATAATCCTTGGAGATTCATTGACACTCGTTTATGCTCAGTTTTAATTAGTTTCAGTCACCTGTGATTTGTTGAAATAAAATCAGTATGATTAGACACGCTATTAGTATAGTCCGTAGATTTTGTTTGATATTGAAGTAGCCTGGGGATGCTGTTTGGTTTTGTTAACTGAATCAGGATTCTGTATTGAATTATTGACTCATAATTTGTGAAAACATGGTTAGTTTAAACTTCAATAATGTAGAGGATTTTACCTAGTCCAATCCAGTTTGCATATGTCACTCTAAATTGGTCTTTGTGTCCAAATTCGTATGATGAACTACCTGCGATTTAGTGGTATATTTAATTAAGACCTTCTGCCTAATATTTAAGACTCTGGTTGTTTTGTTCTCGTCATGTTATACCTTCCCCTTCTTCTATGATATTTTCCTCTATTTCTAGGTAGCTAGTTCATGCCCCTGTTGAATGTGAGTCCAGTCTGCAAATCTGTTTATTTGTCTGTAGTGTGTTGTCTCTTTTGAGTGCCTGTTGCAGTGTCTCAAAATGATGTCTTAAGTACGCTAACAAGTTGAAAATTGCTGCTGTTTGAGTATTCTTTGTCATCCTAGATAGGGCATTACCAAATATTTTCTTAAGTCTAAATATAGGTTCGGCTGGGATTAGTATATTTAGTTGTAATGGGGCTCTCTTTGCTTTGTTTTGTTATCTGATCCTGCTGTCCCTGTTCTTTGTCAAAACTGCCTTAAAACTAAGCAGCTTTCAAAGGAACCTTATTTTATTTGGCCATTGCTTTTTGCTATAAACTGTGTTGAGTATGGATTTTGTGTTGCTTTAAAGTATTCAAGTGTCATCTGTTAACCTAAACACGTCCAAAATAAGATCTCGCATGTTGAGAAGCTGGCCTGATTCATAAAGTGTTTTGTTTGGGTTTTGATTCTGTCTTAGTCAATATTGCTTTCTCTATACAGTTTAAGTTCGTGGCAGGCTTTAGTTGTATGTTGTCTGATTAGGAGGAGGGTTGGTTGCATGTGTGGTATAAATAAGAATAGATTGACCTTGTTTATACACTTAAGTCCTAAATGGATCAGTCTAGCTATGCAGTCTATTACCCTGGAGTTGGAGTGTCTCTGATGTGATCTTTTAATGAGTACTGCCTGTTTGCTATCAATTGATTCGAATTTAGTATGGAATATGTCTTGACTTAATAAGGGATAATATGCTAGTATAAGTATCTACCAGTCTGTGATATGTGATATTTCTCATCTTCAAGAGATAATGGTAATGTTTGAGTTTAGTTGTTGCAAAAAAAAAAGATCCAGGATTAGCCTTTGTGTATATGTTATCATGTTTGCTAATAAATATGTACTCATAATTCCCTGCTAATGCCATATTTCGCATTGTATGAGCTCCGGTATTACCTGTACCATTAGTCATTTCCGCATTGCAAAAGTAATGTGGTATTAAAGTAATACTCAAATACGTATAGCATGTATACAAGTCGTTGATTTGTTTTGTTCAAGTTTACATTGTATATGTCTAGCATTGTTGATTATATACTAATCTTTTTCTCTCGTATCGTTTTTATGCATGACCATCATATACGAGTCTGAGGGACTCGTTCTTCTTCTGCGTTCGGTGTTGGGCTAAAAGCCCAACGCAATCTTCTTGGGTCATTTCCTATCAATTTTGCCGCAGCAAAAAAAAAAATAGAAAACAAAATTCTGGGCTCAAGCCCAATAGCAGCTATGGATCGCAGCAATCCAAACTGGGCCTAAGCCCAATCATGTGCACAGTTCCAGCAGTTGGGCCTTAAAATGGGCCAGATCCATTTCATTTTTTTCCTTCTCTCTCTTCTTTATTTTATTGTTGTGTATTTTGTTATTTGCCTTGTACGACTAACCTTATCTTATTTTATTAACTTAGGTGAATCCTAATGAATTGGTAGATTCAGTTTTAGTAATGGGTAGTTAGTTTAAGAGAGACTAACAATCAATTCCATAAATTCCATTTTCTTCTTTTTACATTAAAGTTATTTATAGTATCCATAATATTTACTTCTAGAATAGTTGATAGTATAAAATTCATATTTTTGAATTAAAGGAGTTATATTTTATTATCTTAATTTCAAAAACATCATTAATATGCAAACATAAATTCAAACATATTATAAATAACTTTTCAAGTTTGAATCAATCACGTCCATGTTTAGCCGAGTATAATTAAATAGATCAGTAAAAAGAGAGAAATTCATCATCTCTGCATTCTATTTCGTTTTTTAAAACAAGTCTAGATTTCTTACGCTATTATACTGATATAATGTCGTATTGGCTAGGTTTTCTCTTAAAAGCTTCTATTTATATACAAATCATTATATTTTGCCAGTCTCACTTTTATAATAAAAATTATTATTAACAACATTTATAAATTTTTATTTTTAAGTGGATTACTATGCATTTCTTCAAGTCAGTTTAAATAGCATAATTATGTTTTTCCTTTAAAACCTCAATAATATTTATAACCTATTTTTCTTAAGAGTTAAGCATTATATTTAATTTGAATTAATTAACGTAAGTTTGGCCGGACAACCGTAGTTAGCGGATTCTAAAGGATGCCTAACCCCTTCCCTTTAGGATAATATAGAGCCCTTACCTAGAATCACACTAGTTAAGTAGACTATTAATTGAGGTTTAGTTTTAACTTTTCCTTAGTTAATCTCTAGGTGTCCTAATTCACCGTTAAATTAATTAGGTGGCGACTCCTTAAAACAAAATAAATAGGAATCACCAATATGTTGTACTCCTAAATCAACCCGGTTAAAATGGGGTATGACAGCTTGGCGACTCCGCTGGGGAACTTAGGCTCTAACCATAACAACTTAGGTTAACAAATAATTTGTTGGATGCTTTGTCTGTTCTGCTTTATTTTGCCTATATTGTTGCTTTATATGTTTTTAAGTATTTGTTATTGTTCCATTCCTTATGTGCATTTTTCTATGTAATATGTATGTTACTGCTTTCCTTAAATTGGCATTCGTTCATATCTCCTCCATTTCTGGAAAACTCACACTATCACACGTACACGCGAGGTGTGTTTTGCGCACCCGCAAATTTCTTCGTAGAATCCAAATTTTAGGAGAGTTGGCGTATGCGCGGGGTGCCCGAATAACGGGGACCGCGTAGCCTTCTCACTCGAGCAGTCCGCTCGGGAACCTTGTGTCTAGTAAACCCACTCTTAGTCCGCCTAGGATAGCGCGAAAACCAAAACCTTGTAAGGACATGCATCATTTTAAACCTAGGAAGCTTAATACCCTTGGTGTATTAAGTTCATTAGTCAACTTTACCAAATGTCCAAATGAGTCTATGACTCTAAGTGACACTATTCACTATCTATGTGCATTATTTGAAGGACAAATATGTGGAATATGTGGACCTAGTAATCTATAGATAAATATTTCAAGGAAATTGACATTTTGTTGCAGGTTGTCGTGGAGCATCCAAAATTAATGCCGGAGGTTGAAGATAACCAAAGGAAATTAGTGGAGTTGAAGTATTAGATATCTTAGATTAACTTTGAGATGTATTATCGATTGGCATGTAATAATTCTTGTAAATTAGTTTTAGGAAGAGCTATGGAATGATACATAAAAGACATGTTTGTCCTTCAAATATTCGTTAGGCCTACCTCTGGCATAAAGAGGTCCCTTGCATTATAGAACGCGATGTATTATATGCAATAGTGTATGTGCAATAATATGTCATTATCATATACTGACTCGTTTTCTTTTTCTTCTTTCTTTCTTTTATCTTTTTTATTTTTAAACTCATTTTCAAAACAAAAGGTTGACTTGTGCTAAAGGGGAACTGGCGGAGCATCCATATTTCACACGGTCTAGAGCCAAGAAATCAGACTCTAACTCATCACTAATCACCTGGTTAACTAAAAAGACTCGTTCTAAAATGGAGCAAAGTTTGATCAATGCAACCACCTCATCTGAGCCATCTCTTAGTTTACCGATCACAAGTGATCCCACATCCTCTAATGAACCAGAAACACATTTGGAGATCATTGCTCGTCTGGAACGACGAGTTGCTGAATTAAGTCACATGGTACTTCAAAATTGGTCATTTTCTCAAACTCCGCCACATATGACTCCATCTCACGGGGTTCGTCAGACTTTGCCTATGCCACCTCCATTCCCAATTTTGGATGAACTTAACCAAGCAAACTATTTTACCACTTCTCAACCAGCTCATTCCGAACCCATTGCCCACCTAGTTACTCAAAATGCTCCTCTTTTGTTTACAGCCGCCTCTTCAAAGGCTCAGTTCATACCGCCGACACATGATGTTACCAATGCGCATCAAGTTCCGCCGGTATATACTTATACCACAGCTCCACCCATGACACAAATCCAAGGACAATATCGCACAGATGTTGATCATTATGTCGAAGTCGAAAATGAGGCAAGGGCAGTTAATGATGAAATGATAAATAGAAAGCTCAAAAGTTTGGAAGATGCCATGAGGAGTTTGCGTGGACTCGGTAGTAACCAAAGCGTGAGATATGAAGAGTTATGTGCATTTCCTGAGGTAGAATTGCCACCAGGTTACAAGATTTCAAAATTTGAGAAGTTTGATGGGTCGGGAAACCCTTTCTTCCATCTGAAGGTCTATTGTGAAAAGTTGATTGGTGTGGGGAAGAACGAAGAGATAAGAGTCAAACTATTTAATCAGAGTTTGAGTGGAAAAGCTTTGGAATGGTATTCCAAACAAGATACAACCAAATGGCGTACTTGGGATGACTTGGCAAATGCTTTTGTGGATCATTACAAGTTTCATGTTGAGATCGCTCCTGACAGAATCTCAATTACAAAGTTAAAGAAGAAGTTAACCGAATCATTCCGAGAATATGCTATACGGTGGAGGGAAGAAGCATCTATGGTGCACCCGCCCATGGAGGAAACAGAAATGGTTACTTTCTTTATTCAGGCACTAGAACCAGAGTACTATGAACGTTTGGTGACAATGGGCGGAAAAACTTTTGCAGAAGTGATCAAAGCTGGAGACATGATCGAAGATGGCATTAAGACAGGGAGAATAACAAGTCTAGCGGTTTTACAGTCTACTAGTAGGGCTATACAAACTGGTGCTCTCGGAAATGGAAAGAAAAACGAAAAGGACGCGGCAGCGGTAATGGCTCTAGGAAGCACCTCATACCACCATCAACAACCTCCGCGATACAATTCTAACGCTCTCCACTCACCATATTTCCAATATTCGTCACATCCATACAACCAAAATTTGTCATCTTACCCGCCTCAATCATCACAAATTTCCTACCCCGTCTACAACACCCAGCCTACATACCGAGCTCCACGACCACCAACATACCCAGCTCCACCATCACAATCTCATCATCCAAACAATGCATCCGCACCTCGCCCAAATAAACCGTTTCGTAATTTCACACCATTGGGAGAGCCATTGAGCGTTGTTTTTGAAAGACTGCAAGCTTCAGACTTAGTATATCCTGTGGAAGGTAGAATTCTGGATCCACTACCTAGAAGTTTTGATCCCATTAAAACATGTGCATATCATTCGGGGGTAAAAGGCCATTCCACTGATCGTTGTTACGCATTGAAACATAAGGTTGAAGATCTTATTGAAGCAAAACAGATCATGGTCAAACAACCGGCACCAAATGTGGTTAACAATCCACTCCCGACCCATGATGGGTCCACGATAAATATGATTGGAATAGATGAAAATGATGACGATCCGGCCGAATTCATTGTGCCTGTGGATAGCGTGGAAGATCATGGTCTTGTAGCCGTTGCTTCTCCGGATGTAGTGATAAGGGGTTGCGTACCTATCGAGATATTAGGAGCTTCGTCGACGCCTGTGGAAGTAGTTCAAGCACCAAATCAGTTACCAGTGCTCGATACCAAAGCCGTACCGTGGAATTATCAACAAGTTGTGATGGAGATTAAGACATCAGGAATGACAAGGTCTGGAAGATGCTATACTCCAGAAGAGCTAGCTAGATTGGGGCAAGCTAAGGAAACCAATGTACCTCCCAAAAGGGTCGTGACAGAAGCAGAAGCAGAAGAATTTTTGAGGAAGATTAAGGCTAGTGAGTACTCAGTTGTGGATCAGTTGAAAAAGACCAATGCCCAAATTCCTATTCTCTCTTTGCTTTTGAGTTCGGATGTGCACAGAAATGCACTCTTGAAGATTTTGAATGAAGCATATGTTCCAAGCGAAACAACTAGTGAGGCGTTAGCCGGGATGATTGAGCGCGTACTTGACAGCCATCGAATCAGCTTCGATAATGAAGAACTCCCGCCAGAAGGATGCAACCATAACAAAGCGCTCCATATAACTGTCAAGTGTCGTAACATGTTTGTGGCTAAAGTGTTGATCGATGGGGGTTCTGGACTTAACATTTGTCCACTAACAAGTCTAAAGAAGATCGGATATAATGCTAGCGAGCTCAAGACAAGTGATGTGAATATTCGAGCATTTGATGGGGCTCAAAGGCGTCCTATTGGAGAAATAGAGTTGAAAGTGTTGATTGGGCCCGTTGAGTTCATTATGGATTTTCAAGTACTTGATATTTCCACGACATACAACATGCTATTAGGAAGACCGTGGATCCATCTGGCTGGAGCTGTACCATCTACTTTGCACCAAACTGTCAAATTCGAGTGGGATCAACAGCAAATATGTATACATAGAGAAGGGGACACGTTTATCTATCGAGAGCAGTCCATCCCATTCATCGAGGCAACATGAGGGTTCGATGGAACAACTTACCATGCTTGGGAGGTTGTGAATGTCACTAAAGTGGGTGAAGTGTGTCAAACTCAAGAATTTAAAAGGTCATGCGCCGCAATTATGGTTGCAAAGGAAATGCTGAAAAATGGGTACCAACCTGGATTTGGGCTAGGGAAGACATTAAATGGGCGGGTTGAGCCAGTCGTTCTCCCTGCACAACAGTTTACATTTGGTTTGGGCTATGAACCAACTAAGGAAGAAATGAAGAAAGCACGAAAGAATAAAGGGAAGGATATTCCACTGCCAAAACCCATTCCTACCATTGATCAAACTTTCTCAAAACCTGCCAGCTTCAAAACTTCAGATCTGACCGTTGAAGTTGCCTATGATGATATTGTGAAGGGGATCAAGAACCTGTTCGTGGAAGATGAAGATGATCATGCTGTGGTAATCAAAGACTTTGCTGAAATACTGACCTTGTAGGCTGCTGAGCCAGGACCTGAGTTGAAGAATTGGATTTTATCTTAGCCCCGGTCCACCGGGAGTTTCAGTAATTTAAGTTAAATTTCTTTTTGTAATAGGCCGGAGGCATCAGCTGGAACATTTAGTTTCTTTTGTCATGTTGCCTCTATGTTTTGTTGCGGCCTTTCTAAATTAGGACTTTGTCATTTGTTTTGTAACGAACTACGTTTGGCCTGACTTCCTGTTGGATACGTAGGCAGCCCATATCGGGTTCGGCCATTCTTTTTAAATATTTCAGTGTCTTTGTTTTTGGGTTGGAACTACGTATGGCCTGACTTCCTTTTGGATATGTAGGCAGCCCATATCGGGTTCGGCCACTCTTTTCAAAACATTTCAGTATCTTCGTTTTGTGGTTGGAACTACGTATGGCCTGACTTCCTTTTGGATATGTAGGCAGCCCATATCGGGTTCGGCCACTCTTTTCAAAAAATTTCAGTGTCTTTGTTTGTAGTTTGAACTACGTGTGGCCTGATTTCCTTCTGGATACGTAGGCAACCCACATCGGGTTCGACCCTCCCTTTTATTAAAAAATAAAAAATAAAAAAAAATAAAAAAAATCAAAAGTTCTTATTTTGTTCACGAACTACGCCTGGCCTGATTCCTTTGGGATACGTAGGCAACCCGAGGCGGGTTCGGCCCTTCTATTTTAAAATTTTTAATATCTTCGGTTTGTCCAACCATTTTGGTTCCTATAAGATACATAAGGATTTTTATATAAGATTTTGGTCTTCCCACTGTTTAAATTCATATGTCTTAGTAGCTTGAAACTGGGACAAATTTTTAAAATCGGTCAAATCGCTTCCAAAAACTTTCATTATAAGAACCAAGTGCCTCCAGGACTTGAAACTGGGACAATTCTTAGAAGTTAGCACAAAAGTGGTCTTAAATGTTTGACGATTTTAAATAAAATTCCGCCCATATATTTCTAAAAATGTTGATAAATTCAAATTCGAGTCTTCACAATCATTTTATCTATTAGAGCCACTAAGTATTTCCCTTCGAAGTCATCCAAATCTCGTTATTCTCAAAATACACTTTTATTACTTATAACTGAAACTCCCGGGCAAAGCAAAATATCTGGTGGGACATCGAAGAACGTGGACGCGACCGAAGCAAAAATCAATTCAAGGGCCAAGTTCCCCAACAAGCACAAGTCAACCAATTTTCTTTAAACTCACGACTTTCTTTGATGAGACAGGTTTCAATTAACATAGATGTGGCGCATATTTGACTCTCCTTCAAATTTTAGTTATGGACGTGAACAAAGAGTTAGCCTTCTGCAAAAGGCAAATATTCTTCAATGTGGATGTAAATTTAGCTTGCGCTAAACGGTGGATGTTGTTCCATTCTCCATGAAATTTTGGTCGCAACAGCGGACATGAATTTATCTTCTCAACCAAGGGTTGTGAGCATAATTCTTTCAAACCCAGCTATTTACATATTCTTATCACTAACAGTTGTTTTAGCTCGTGGCACTTCTCGATGGATCAAGGGCACATAATCGTGGAGTTATCTTTCTTCAAGGTGGATACGGACATGGTCACCTATTATCGGGTTAAATTCCTCAACTTTTTCATCACTTTATATATACTTATTTATTTCAAATCGATAACAAGTTATTTTTTTTAGAATGTGATATTTACTAAGATGACAAGATCGAGATCTTGCATCATATATTAAATTGTGGGATAATTATAGATTTAACTTCCGTCACAACGGGACATAGATTGGGATATAAACGTGGATACCTTTCTACAATACTATTTTAAAGTGGACGTGGATTTACATTTTTTACATTGTGGATGTGGACGTGGAAGTGGAAGTAGATTTATATTATAAAAAAATAAAATGGTGGAAGGGGATGTGGATTCATATGAACATTGTGGACGTGGAAGTGGATTTATTTTAAAGTTTGTGAAAGTGGAGGTGGATTTATTTTTCTTGCACCGTGGAAAGTGGATTTATTTTTTTGAAAGTGGACGTGGATTTATTTTTGTACCGTATAATACGGATGTGGATTTATTTTTGCACCATATAATACGGACGTGGAAATGGATGTGGATTTATTTTGATACCGTATAATACGGACGTGGAAGTTGATTTATTTTTTGTACCGTATAATACGGACGTGGAAGTAGATGTGGATTTACATTTTTGTACCGTGAAATGCGGACGTGGATTTATATTTTTGAACTGTGGAAGTGGACGTGGATTTATCTTTCTGCACTGTGGAAGTGGATATGGATTTACATTTTTGTACCGTGGAAATGGACGTGGATTTATATTTCAATTCAGGCACCCACCTTATAATGCGGGTATTTCAAATTTCAATTCAGGCACCCACCTTATAATGCGGGTATTTCAAATTTCAATTCAGGCGCCCACCTTATAATGCGGGTATTTCAAATTTCAATTCAGGTATCCACCTTATAATGCGGGTATTTCAAATTTCAATCCAGGCACCCACCTTATAATGCGGGTATTTCAAATTTCAATTCAGGCACCCACCTTATAATGCGGGTATTTCAAATTTCAATTCAGGCGCCCACCTTATAATGCGGGTATTTCAAATTTCAATTCAGGTATCCACCTTATAATGCGGGTATTTCAAATTTCAATCCAGGCACCCACCTTATAATGCGGGTATTTCAAATTTCAATTCAGGCACCCACCTTATAATGCGGGTATTTCAAATTTCAATTCAGGCACCCACCTTATAATGCGGGTATTTCAAATTTCAATTCAGGCACCCACCTTATAATGCGGGCATTTCAAATTTCAATTCAGGCACCCACCTTATAATGCGGGTATTTCAAATTTCAGTCCAGGCACCCACCTTATAATGCGGGTATTCCAAATTCCAATACGGAAGTGGATGTTGATTTATATTATGTACAGTGAAAGTGGATATAGATTTATATTTCCGTAAAATAAAGTGGATGTGGATTTAGCTCTCGTCAAGGTGGATATCAATGTCGACTTAATTCCTTTTCAAGTGGAAGCCATAAATTTAATTCATCTCCAAAGTATATTGTGGATTCAACTTTCGAAACAGGGGTTACAAGTGTAAACTTCTCCAACCCTGTCTTATTTACACATATATTTCTTTATTGCTAACAATTGTTTTAGCTGGTGGCTTTGAACAATATTGAAGTTGGCATCACACATCAACTCGTGGAACTATTTCTTCGGCAGCTAACTGGGGCAATTTGTCGGGAAGGATAATCAGACTTCCCGACACAGGTCAAAGATCTACCTCGAACACTCGTCTCTAATCACAAATATTCTTTTGCATTCCAGCAATTCAATTTTTCAAAATTCTCAAGTTCTGTTATCATACCCAGTGTCGTCCTAATTCGACACTGGGACTATTTTGCAAAGATTCGCGCCAATCGTTAATCATAAGGTGTCGTAGTTGTCCCAGAACTACACTCGACCTGATTCTCGTGCAGCCCGAGATATGTAGGCAACTCAGAGACCGGAGTTCGGTCATAATCCTCTCAGATTTCCTTTAGCCGGGACAAAATAGCCTACTGAGTCAACGTCTTTGCCCGACAACTCTTTTCATCATTACCGGGCAAAGAGGGACAAGTTTTTGACACCCAATTTTGTCTCGCCTCTCCTCCGAAATACCAATTTATGCTTCTAATATTTTTGGAAAAATTTAAAAAACATATATATTTATATTTTACTATAATTATTAGCCTTTTATCAATACCGGCGTTTCATTATTCTATTACAGTTACTAGTCATCATCATCATCATCATTTATTATTATTATTATTATTATTATTATTCACAATTTTTATCATTTCGGCATTTTACCAGCTTACGCATACACATCGCATTTATCTTTGCATAATTAAATAATAGTGTTTATTTACTGTGAATTTTCGAAATATTATTGCACGGCTATTACAACGCCATTTTTTATCTGAGCACTAATAATTTCATATTTTATATTAAGTAATATTTTAACACAAGTTATTTAAATAAGTCTTTTATTTAAATGTAGTAGCCCAATCAACTCATATTATTTTCGGGCCAATTCACAAAAACAGTCCACATTTTAATTTAGCAGCCCATTTTAATTCATCCCAACCCAGTTTTAATGCCAAATCCACATTTTAAATACCAGCCCAACCCAATACACTACCCGACCCGACCCGATTGGCCCATTCCCTTTTAACAAAAGAGATGAAACCCCTAGGGTTTCATCTTTTCTTCTTCACGCCGCATTCCCCCTCCCCGCTCCCTTCTCTCTCCTTCCCTCCCTCTCTCCTCTCCACGCCACTGCCACTCCACCATACCTTGTCCCCCCACGCTTCTGTTCCGTCCACCTCCGTCTGTCACCCCACTCCCCTTTGTCCTCGCTCCTCTCAAACTCAAAACCCTAATCCATCCTATAAATAATCCTAACTTGAGTCGTTTAGAACGGTTCCGGAATTGCGAGGATCCCCTTACAAAAACGAGTTCTTGAACCCAAAAATCCACCATAAAGACAGGTTTTGTTTTGAGTCGCAAAAGAAAAGGCCCGAAAAATTAAAGCTCTGAAAAACCACAAGAAATCCCCCATAGACGAGATTAATTCTTTAGCTGTATTGTTTGATATCGAGTCAAAAATCCACACCATTTTTATTCTGTTTTGCCCTTGGCACCTGTTTGAATTCGAAGGGTATACAAATTTGGGGTTCGTAGTGTTTCGAAGTAGATTTGAAGTGTTCGAGGTTAGATTGAAACCTTCGCCTCACTTCGCTGCACCCGGAGAAGGTAATTCCCCTTTTCTACTTATTTTCGCATCTTTCAGTTGCTATTCTATATGCTTTTTAGTTAGAGTTGATTAGCTCAGTTTAAATAGTTTGTTTGCATGTTGATAGTAATTCGGACTTAATTTGTTTGGTATGATGGTTTGATTATCGAGCTTGGCTCTGTTTGTGTAATTACATGTATTAGGTGCGATAACTGGGCTTTAATTGATTCAAATGTGTGGGTTAATCATGTTAGTTGGTTTAAGTTGCGTATTGTTATACACATCTGGTTAATTAGTCAGTAGGATATTCGAACTCGTTTAAGGGTTGTTATTAGGTCGGGCATGATTAGTATTCGAGTCTGTGGCTGATTTCTGTTTTACTTCTGATTATATTAACGAAGAACACCTCTATAAGTTTGTTCAATGTGGTTTAATAATGTCATAGTAATAAGGTAGGTTAGCATAATCCTTGGAGATTCATTGACACTCGTTTATGCTCAGTTTTAATTAGTTTCAGTCACCTGTGATTTGTTGAAATAAAATCAGTATGATTAGACACGCTATTAGTATAGTCCGTAGATTTTGTTTGATATTGAAGTAGCCTGGGGATGCTGTTTGGTTTTGTTAACTGAATCAGGATTCTGTATTGAATTATTGACTCATAATTTGTGAAAACATGGTTAGTTTAAACTTCAATAATGTAGAGGATTTTACCTAGTCCAATCCAGTTTGCATATGTCACTCTAAATGGATCAGTCTAGCTATGCAGTCTATTACCCTGGAGTTGGAGTGTCTCTGATGTGATCTTTTAATGAGTACTGCCTGTTTGCTATCAATTGATTCGAATTTAGTATGGAATATGTCTTGACTTAATAAGGGATAATATGCTAGTATAAGTATCTACCAGTCTGTGATATGTGATATTTCTCATCTTCAAGAGATAATGGTAATGTTTGAGTTTAGTTGTTGCAAAAAAAAAAGATCCAGGATTAGCCTTTGTGTATATGTTATCATGTTTGCTAATAAATATGTACTCATAATTCCCTGCTAATGCCATATTTCGCATTGTATGAGCTCCGGTATTACCTGTACCATTAGTCATTTCCGCATTGCAAAAGTAATGTGGTATTAAAGTAATACTCAAATACGTATAACATGTATACAAGTCGTTGATTTGTTTTGTTCAAGTTTACATTGTATATGTCTAGCATTGTTGATTATATACTAATCTTTTTCTCTCGTATCGTTTTTATGCATGACCATCATATACGAGTCTGAGGGACTCGTTCTTCTTCCGCGTTCGGTGTTGGGCTAAAAGCCCAACGCAATCTTCTTGGGTCATTTCCTATCAATTCTGCCGCAGCAAAAAAAAAAAAAATAGAAAACAAAATTCTGGGCTCAAGCCCAATAGCAGCTATGGATCGCAGCAATCCAAACTGGGCCTAAGCCCAATCATGTGCACAGTTCCAGCAGTTGGGCCTTAAAATGGGCCAGATCCATTTCATTTTTTTCCTTCTCTCTCTTCTTTATTTTATTGTTGTGTATTTTGTTATTTGCCTTGTACGACTAACCTTATCTTATTTTATTAACTTAGGTGAATCCTAACGAATTGGTAGATTCAGTTTTAGTAATGGGTAGTTAGTTTAAGAGAGACTAACAATCAATTCCATAAATTCCATTTTCTTCTTTTTACATTAAAGTTATTTATAGTATCCATAATATTTACTTCTAGAATAGTTGATAGTATAAAATTCATATTTTTGAATTAAAGGAGTTATATTTTATTATCTTAATTTCAAAAACATCATTAATATGCAAACATAAATTCAAACATATTATAAATAACTTTTCAAGTTTGAATCAATCACGTCCATGTTTAGCCGAGTATAATTAAATAGATCAGTAAAAAGAGAGAAATTCATCATCTCTGCATTCTATTTCTTTTTTTAAAACAAGTCTAGATTTCTTACGCTATTATACTGCTATAATGTCGTATTGGCTAGGTTTTCTCTTAAAAGATTCTATTTATATACAAATCATTATATTTTGCCAGTCTCACTTTTATAATTAAAATTATTATTAACAACATTTATAAATTTTTATTTTAAAGTGGATTACTATGCATTTCTTCAAGTCAGTTTAAATAGCATAATTATGTTTTTCCTTTAAAACCTCAATAATATTTATAACCTATTTTTCTTAAGAGTTAAGCATTATATTTAATTTGAATTAATTAACGTAAGTTTGGCCGGACAACCGTAGTTAGCGGATTCTAAAGGATGCCTAACCCCTTCCCTTTAGGATAATATAGAGCCTTTACCTAGAATCACACTGGTTAAGTAGACTATTAATTGAGGTTTAGTTTTAACTTTTCCTTAGTTAATCTCTAGGTGTCCTAATTCACCGTTAATTAATTAGGTGGCGACTCCTTAAAACAAAATAAATAGGAATCACCAATATGTTGTACTCCTAAATCAACCCGGTTAAAATGGGGGTATGACACATACCACACCCACACCCACACCAACACCCACACCCACACCCACTCCACTGCCACCACCCACCCTCCAACGCACTTCATCTTCACCCAGCCTTACCCCACATCACCACCCCATAAGCCCACCCCACACCATCGCTCCATCCAATCATCCCACCCATCCCACCCCTCCCAAAATTTCTATTTCTTATATTTTATTTTACGTTTATAAAAAAGGGGAAAAAAATCTTATTCACCCCAGCACCATCCACTATCCCTCACCACCACCCACCCCCACCACCCAACTACAACCTTCCCCCACCACTCACCTCACACCAAATTTAACCATGCAAACTTTTCATTTTTATAAAAAAATTATAAAGGTAAAATTAAATATGAAGTAGATGGGTTAAGGGTGAAGAAAATAAAAAATATTTTTTTTTAAAAAAGTAATTGTTTTTTGGAGGGGGTGTTGGGTGCGGTGGGGTGGGGTGTTGTAGAAAACCAAAATAAGAAAAAACTTTTCAAAACTTTTTCTTTTAAAAAAATTAATTTTTTTGGACGGGGTGTTGGGTGGGAGGAGGGGAGTCGTAGAAAACCCATAAAAAAAAAAAGTGGTGGGGTGTGGGGGGTTGTCGTAGAAAACCAAAATAAAATTAAAAACTTTTCAAAACTTTTACTTTTAAAAATAATTAATTTTTTTGAAGGGAGGGGGTGGCTGGGGAGTCGTAAAAAGCTAAAATAAAAAAAAACATTTTAAAACAAAATTGGGCGAGGGGGTCGTGGGGGTGGGTGGTGTAAAAAATCAAACAAAAACACTTTTTAAAACTTTTTTTAAGCAAAAAAAAAAAATTGAGCATGGGTGAGGAAAGATGGGGGTGGGGTGGGGGGTGGAGGAGAGGTGCTTGGGGTTGTTGCGGTTTGGTAGTTGGTGAAATTCCAATTGTGAACTTGTTTTTCTTATTTTGATTAGGGAAGTCATTTCTCCCATTTTTAAAGAACTTGTTTTCCTAAAGAAAATTTTGACCAAAAGAACCTGAAAAAATTGGAAAACATTTTCCGAAAAATGTTTTCCTCATACCAAACACACCCTTATTTTCTTTTTCCGGTCTATGGTAATTTACATACCACCTCATAAATTTAGATTTTAACTAATCCCTCCCTCGTCTCAATCTAACTGTGCTAATTTGACTAAAGGAGATTTTTAAATCTTATGATCCTAAATTTAAAATACGTATAATGTATTAAAATGTCATTTGAATATTATGGTTATACACTTGTCATGTAGGATGTTTGAATTATCAATTTATTAAATATAAAAAGAGACATTCTTTTTTGACATAGCAAAAAAAAAAAAAAAAGTAGAACACTTAAATTGGTATCGAGAGAATAGTATTTGAGTACGCAAGTGCGAGTGTACATGTGTTTGGTATAATGATTAAAAATAAGTTTAAAGATTAGATCTATTTGATTATATTTAAAAATATTTTTGAGCTATTGAATAAATAAATAAAGTATTCATGGTTCTTAAAAGTGATGAATGGTGGTCTCCTGTCTAGCTAACTCAATAATATAATTTCATATCGTTTTATCAATCATGGCATATTAGCTGAATCATTCATCGCCACTCATATTCCTCTGTCAATTAATAGGAGTGTTTCAAAGTCATTACTCAATTTAGAAATCATATTCAAAATAATTATTCGAGATTCAAGTGTAGTAACCCATACTTTGAGTCAATCACATGTACATACATATATGATACTATAACAAAATATAGAGACTCGATGCGAGATTGTGCCTCATGCGCATAAAGCCTTGTTCAAAACATCCTTACTGTCAAAGGAGGTTTTCGAAGCGCACATACCTCAAATCCCGCAAACTAATTCAAACCGTGAGCTCCAATCTTCTAATATGAACACTATACATTCATTTGAAGTCACAAAGATCAATATTCATTCGGTAACCCACCAATTCCTCAATTTCATTCCCAGTGAAATCTAGGCTTTGGATTATCCTGCTACTCTTTCTAACTAATTCGGAACACCAAAAAAGATAAAGTTTTTACCTTGAAGAAATTCCAAATTCCACCTCAATTGCTCTTTATTGAATTTTCAAAAATCTTGGGATTTGGATGATAATCTAGAGTTAATCCTTGATAATTTGATGTAGTTTATAATTTGATCATTGGATGATAAAGAACTCACCTTGGATAGATGAGTCCAGGCCATAATAGCTCCCCAAAACTCGTCCAAGATGAAATAAGGTTTAAAATTCCACTATTTTAAACCATTTTGAAAATGTCAAAATTTTGGTAATTCCTCCGGTATTACAAGTGTAATGGCGTGGACAGACTATATAAGAATAATAATATCCTTTTAACCCAAAAAATAGCCTAAATGCTTTAGTACAGATTGGTTCATGAAGCCGCAATTTTGAAAACAAACTTCTTTGTTGTTGTTAAAACAAAGTGAAGAAATACTGCTTTCGAATTCCCTACACCAAGTTATCAGAGCCACAATTTTTATTTTTATTTTGGTAATAAACCGTGATATATTACCATACCAACCAAACGTATTTACAACCTAAGGAGCACTCAGGACAACAACCACCTTCCAGGAATGTTGTTGCTGCCTCTAAGTCTCACAAAAACCAAAACAAACAAATACACCACTAGTTACATCTTGTATGCCTACTGCAGCTATGAAATCAAAACTAATTACAGTCTATGTATCAAGTATTGGATCTTATGAGCTCTCTTCACTGTTTGTAACATTTCTAATCTAAGTTTAGTTTCCCTCTACATCTGTGCTATAACATAATTGGTATGCTAATGTAATACAAAGCCACAATTTTGATAGCAATAAATTCGAATATTATGTAACATTGCTATTTTTGTTATGCTGCCTGGAAAATCTTTAATTGCAAGAACTTGTTTTTATGCGGATTGCCCTTCATATGGACTGATCTTTAATTTTTGACCCTCCAATCGATGGTCTTTAATTTTTGTCCATACCCTCATTTAATGAAATTTGTGGGCCAAAGTATTCTTATTCGCTGGTCAATGAAATCAGAGATTTTGGGTTCGAACCTTAGCTGAGTAAAAAAATAAATTAAAAAATCACAAGGCAAGGTCTCATAAAAACTATGCCTTGTCTGACATAATTTTGTAGAAATTAAGTTATCCTAGACAAAGCATAATTCCTATGTAATTTTGCCCGAATAGGCATAATGTCTTCATGAAAAAGAGGTATTACTTCATGGGGTTAATTATGTATTCTCGCTAACTCATAGAGGTGGGTCGTGTCCATTTTTTGCCGAGAGTAGAGAGGCCAAAATAACTCCGTCATTTACTAAGCCCAAATATACCAACACCCAACCACTTTAACGCCCACCTAGTTACAAGGTCGCGTTATCAGGCTCGACGGTATTCTTTTAATTTAATTAGAGAAATCATATTATCGTTACATATTTTAGGCCAAAGTCATTGTAAATAAAAACATACTTTGAAGAGTTTGAATAGTTTGCTTTCCATATTAGTAGAAATTATGTATCACTATATGAAGTTGTCACATCTCGTTCTTTTGTACGTTGGAATCGTCATGAGCTAGTCGACATAAGTTAAAGAGAAAACTATCCTTGAGGTTGTAAAGGAAGGGGAACAAGTTAGATCCTTGAAAGTTACAAGAATTCAAGAGTTGCTAAGCCATTATGCTTGGATTGGTTATGTCAATAGCGTTGTGAGTAAACTAATGTGAGCCCAGATGAGTTATGATACCCATATGAGGCTAAGTAAGTCTTTAAACAAGTGTTAAGTAAGTCTCGTAAGAGTTCAGGGCTAAATGAACTGAAAAAAATTAAGTTCGTTAAAACTTGGGGAATGGTAGGCTGAATTCTGGGCATGATTTTTGCTCAAACTTCTGGGGGTACATCTTATTGTACATAAGAAGATATGGAGTGCATAACCTATCTAAATTCAAGTTCAGCGTGTCTACTTTCCATCGCAACAAATTTTTCGTCAATCGGAGCTCTGTACAAAAAGTTATGTATGTTTTAAGAAAATGCTGCAAGTAGCTCCCTTTTGGGACCCACTATGGCGGTGGCCAGCCTTCAGTTATTTTTTATCTCGTTTTTGGGATGAGCTTTGCTCATTTTTCGACCTTCTCCCATCCTCACACTCTCCAAACCCTCCTAAACAGTTCCCCCAAGGCTCCAAACAAATTCCAAATAAATACACCATAATCCAACATCATGTTAGCTTAAAGAAGAAAGAACACCTCTACAAGATTGTGTTGGCATTAAAGGTTGTTGTGAGCTGTGTTGGGCTGAGATTCCAAGTTGTTGCTACTGGTTAATATTGAAGTACACTTTGGGGCTGCTTTGGTTGTATTGTGGCATCAAGGAAGCTAAGGCTACCCTTCTATCTTTGTTTGGCATAATTCTTTATTGAACGAGTCCCGACCAAGTGCACAAAGAGGTATCACTAATAGGGATTCCGTGTCTAGGTCATTTCCTGATATTCGTATAGTAGTTTCCCTCGTCGGGAGTTCACTTTCAGTTAGCATTGTTGCTCACGTAGTTAGTAGATAGAAAAAAAAATATTGTAGAATTTATAGGAGTATATACTTGTCTTCGGGGCTAGGATGTTTGCCTTCGAGGCTACGATGTTTGCCTTCGGGGCTATTGGCCATACAAATGCCTTTGGGGCTATACAGACGTGCGCTTGCCTTCGGGGCTAAGATTATACATACAAACTACCTTTGGGGCTACATTAAGTGCCTTTTGGGGCTAATCATGCATATCTAGATGCCTTATATGAGGCTAAGTAGTTTGATATTATTAGTTATTAGACGTCAGAGACAAGTAAGTATAGTCGGGTTCTTTATTGACTCTTCAGTTTATGTTCAGTTGTCTTATATTTCATTTCAATATTAGTTTCAGTAGCCTTACATGCTCGGTATATTATTTCGTACTGGCGTCCCTTTGCCTGGGAACGTTGTATGCATGCCCACAGGTTCAGATAGGCGGTTGCAGAGACTGCCTTAGTAGATTGACGAGTACCATCTAGAGTGGTAAGCTCCATGTCATTAGGAGTTACCTAGTCCAGTATTTTGTGTATATACAAATGATTGGTAGGTCGGGGCCCTGTCCCATCTATAGTGCAGTCATTACTCATGGCGACCTCACCGGCCTGCACAGTTTTTTTTTGTGTGCGTGTGTATGTGTCTATATATATATATATATATATATATATATATATATATATATAGTCCTCACAAAAGTTTCCAAATTAATATCAAACTTTTTAATTAAGTACTTTTAGGTCCTAATCTTATTTTTGAATTAAATTTACTTTTTGTTCTTATGGTCTACTTTTTAAAACCAGTCAAACCTCCTATATTATTTCTCCTATTACTTTCTTCTATTGATCTTATTTATTAACCTAAAAAACAATCATTTCTTCGCTAGATATTCTTGCTTCTTGTTGCTCTCTCATTTTTTTTCCTTTTTCATTTGTTGCTTATTATTCTCTAATTTTTTTATTTTATTCTTGTTGGTTCGTTTGTTATAGATTCTTACATGTAGACATTTCTTTTGTTTTATATTCGCATTATGAAATTTGAGACTGAAAATTCTTTTACTTACATGTAAGCATTTCTTTTACTTTATATTTATATTTTATTATGTGTTTAAAAATATTTGTACTAAAATGATTTTCAGGTATAGTTTTAAAAATTACTTAGTCTTTCTGGTCTATTTTATCTAAAATATTTGTTATTTTAGAAAATCAAGAAATAATTGATTATTTTTTTACTCTGACAAAATACAGAGAGAGATATATGTGTACAAAAAGTTCTTTGAATTGCACACAAACTTGGCTTATTTTATCTGTTGACACGCGTATTTATAAAATAGAAAATTTTCCTCAGCAAACCACGTGTTACATAAAATTAAAATAAATAAAAAAACAAATTATCATAATACCTTGAATCAGTTTTCACAAGCCTTCGATCTCTTTCTCATTCACTATTCCGATGGTCTCTCAGCCTTACTTCTACTTCTCTGATCTTCATTAATTCTATTCAATTTTAATTTTCTGACACATTTATTTCCTGCATGCACTTTTACTTGTTCACTTTTGACTTTTCAAGTTTTTTAAGAATTAATAAATGAAATACTCCCTCCGTCCCATATTGTTCGGCCACATTACTAAACTACTTTTTTTATCTCACGCGGACATATGTCATAGTACTGGATATCTATTCTCTTCTCATGCATACACGTATGCACTTCAATTTTATGAATTCATAATGTCTGTACCTGGTTCGGAAAGCAGTCTTAGAGACGTCCTCCCTTCTAATACGTAGCTGATGGTATCCGGATCTCAAGTCGATTTTGGGGAATCTTTTTGCACCCTGAAGTTGATCAAATAAATCATCAATGCGTGGCAGTGGGTACTTATTGCGCACGGTGACCTTATTTAATTGGCGATAATCTATGCATAACCTAATGGATCCATCATTTTTCTTCACAAACAAGACTAGTGCACCCCATGGTGAAGTACTTAGTCTAATAAATCCCTTCTTTTTAAGGTCGTCCAACTATTCCTTCAGTTATTTCAATTCTGCTGGTGCCATTCGATACAAAGGTATCGATATGGGTTGCGTCCCAGGCACTAGATCTATGCCAAAATCAATTTCTCTAACAGGAGGTAACCCAGATAGATCTTCTGGGAACACGTCTGGAAATTCTCTAACCACAGGAACAGTCTCTAATTCTGGTACTGTAGGCTTTGTATCCTTGATATGTGCCAAGAAGCCCTGGCAACCTTTACTTAGTATTCGTTTTGCACTAATGAATGAAATCAGTTGATTAGGAGGTAATCCTTGCTCCGCATTGTACAACAAAACTTGGCTCACCCGGTATGTTGAAGTGGACCGTTTTAGAGTAGCAATCAACTTTTGCGTGACATGAAGCTAACCAGTCCATGCTCATGATCACATCAAAATCTACCATGTCTAGCTCATACAAGTCTGCTAACGTGTCTTTCCCCTCAACATTGAGTTGACAAGAGTGATATACTCGCTTAACTAGTAAGGATTCCCCAACCGGTGTGGCAACGACAAAAGGGTTTGTCAACAACTCTGGTGGTTTATCAAATCTTATTGCAAAATATAACGATACATATGAATAGTTAGATCCAGGGTCCACTAAAGCCAAAGCATCAAATGAACACACCGAACGTATACTTGTAATTATCATACGTCAAATTTACCACAATTAGTTAATACATACGGATAGGTCACTTTCAGATTACTTAGATAACTTCCTTAAGTGAGCAGGTTGATAGTGTACCTGTGACAACCACATTTAAAGCCTCAGCATCCTGCCTCGTCAGGGCAAACACTCGGGATTGACCTCTCCCGACCGCTCTTGGCCCTCTATCGTTAGTACTTTTGTTCAGCGCCTATTCCTGCTGGTATGGAATTTTCCCTGACGGTGTATGCATTAGAACTTGTTGGAGTTCCATGAGTCAGTGTCGATGCTTGACTAGATCCTATGTTGCGGGGACAATCTCTCTTGAAATGTCCCATCTGCCTACATCTACGGCATGTACCGATATCCCTCCAACATTGGCCTGTATGAGCCTTGCGGCAACTAGAGCAGCTAACTGTAGTGTTGCTGGCTTGTCCATTTGATGGTGTTGGACCTCTATGGCTCTGTCTAGATGTGGAAGCATTATTAGATGATTGGACAATAGATGTACCTCCAGTCTGTGCGGTCCTCGGGTGGCCTTGGGATCCTGAGCCTCGACTTGTACCAATACTCGTTCCGAAAGACCCTGTAATCATTGCTCTCTTATCTTGTGCTTTTGTTTTCCTCTCGTCTCTCCATCTAGTCTCTACTTCTCTTGCCACGTCCACTGCTTGCAAGTAAGTTATATCTCCCTGTGTCAAGTGTGATGCTAATGATTTGAACAGTGGGTCAATTAGACCGCAAATGAACCTCTTAGCTCGCATAGAGTCATTCATCACATATTGCGCATGCCCGGACAACCGAGTGAACTGGATATTATATTCGTTCACTAACATTTGTGGGGTCTGCCATAATCCCTCAAACTGCATCACCAGAGCATCCCTTAGGCTCATAGGCAGAAATCGATCAATAAATGTATTAGTGAACTCCTTCCAGGTCAAAAGATGTGAGTTAGGCGGCCACCCTGCCTTAAGAGATTTAAACAGTCTTCAGCTATATCCTGCAAACAATATGAAGCCAACTCAACCGATCGTGTACTGGAACATTTAAGCGCATCTAATGCTTTCTGAATACTATCCAAAAATAGCAAGGGGTCTTCAGTCTCACTAGCCCCCGTAAACACCGGAGGTTTCATATCTAGAAACTCTCGAATGGACCTGCTGAGTGGTTCATCGGGTTGGTTATGTTCATTGTACCCTACGGGGATCATACCGGCTTGAGGTTGTGTCTGGATCCTTTCTACCAAACTCTCCATCGCCTGCTGAAACATTGCAACTATCGCGTCAGCGGTAGTACCAGTATGAGGTTGCGAAGGTGGTCTCTCTTCAGCTTCTTCAACTGGGTCGATCGTCTGCCTAGCCGATAGGCCCAGACCTCTCCTTCGACCCCATCTTAAGTTTGGTGGAAGTATAACTCTATCTGCCATCTGTAATCATATCAAGGGTGTTAGATCCTAACTTGGCTGTAGACCGCTTATAACATTTTCAGATTTAACAAAGAATGAGAAAGACAAGTCCTACCAGGTTTCTGCGGGGTCCCGATCGTGCATATGGTGCACAACATATACACAATTAAGTCTCCGCTGAAACCAGTGCTCCTTAAGTCATATCCTAAACCGACAGCTCTAATACCAACTTTATCACGACCCACCCACCTAGGTCATGACCGGCGCTCAGTTAGCCTAAGCCAACCGAACAAGCCTGAATCATTTCTTGTTAATAAAAATTTCGGCAGAGTTTCCTCTGTACCGGGAGAAAATCCATAAATCAAAACCTGTAAACACCCAGTAAAGTAATCCAACAAGCTACAATACCAACATATTAAGTTTTATATAGCATCAGAATCCCAAGCCATGGTCTTTCGTAAAACTTATAAGTTCCGAGCTATACTTTACTAACACAAGCCAAAATAAGATATACAAGGCTGACTTAAGGAGCAAAAATCTAGGATTTGAAAAAAAAAAAAACTAATTTACTATAGTAGTCAACAACATGATGGCCCATGCGAAACAAGTGCGGGGCTTACTAGATTCATTGTCAGCTCTGTCTATCGCTCTGTCTGAGTCAGAATGTCACCCTCGGCTAAGTTATCTGTAGGAAATTAAAACGAGGGAGTGGGGTCAGTCACACAGACTGAGTGAGTAATAATATCAATCATAGCATTTTATTTGGGACAAGCATATGTATAAGAAATCATGCAACATGTAAAATCATCAAAAGATATCTCCTTTAAACAAACAGAACAATACATCTATGAAAACTATGTTTAAGCTAGTTAAATAATCACGTTCTTATTTATTGGGAGGTCCCTATGCCAGTATCGAAATATACGTTCTGACACTATGGATTTACCATAGCCGTCTGACTACCCCGTCAGCTATGTTTCCTTCTAAAGGGCCTTTGTACAATACGAGTTCACTTACAAGGTGCATCAAGTCTAACGATCCCGATGTTAGATAACAGGACTCTGGCAAAGGTTCTTCCGAAAGTCCCTTTTTCATAATACAAATATATTCTTTTCGTGTCAAGAATTTAAATCCAGCAGTATATATCAACTCATCCTTATATATAAAAAAATAAAAATATATAACAACTCATAAATGGCATAGTTCAAGAACATTCAGTGTGTAAAAGTGAATTGATGTGTTTTCATATATAAGGTCATGTTGTTGCTTGTCCGCGTGCAAATAATCTCTTCCGTTAGACAACCAACTCTATGCAAGAAAACAAATTTAAAACATGCCACAGTAAAAAAAAAATCAACTATGAAGGAATTATCACTCACAGTATTCTTACCGAATAACTCCAATTCGCTTTCGACAATTGTCTCCTTGAAGTATCAGATATCTAAAATATATAAAGCAATATTCGAGTCACATGTGGGCCTATCAGCTGCCAATTTCCCCCAATTAACCTATGCTCATCAGGATACTAAATTTTGATTTCTAGCTATTGTTATTCTCTGTCAGGCCTGAGCATACCAACAACAGGTTTTTCAGTTTTATTCCCCAAATTTATAACTCTAGAAGAGAATTTCAATTTATTTGATTCTAAATCTTAGTTGTTACCCAACTAAAGGATGAATTTAATGATGAAAGAACTTACTTGCAAAGTCAAGAATGGAGAAACTAGTTGGATCTTGAATTTTTCTTATCTGGTTCTAAGTCTCTAGCTTCTTTTCTTCACTTCCTTTCCTGTAGCTCTTTTTTTTTTCTTCTTCTTGGAACTATGCTGATGCTTCTCTCCTTTTTATTTTTTATTTTTTTGTTTAAGTTATCAAGGAGGTACTAGAGAAGTGGGTAATAAATAGCTTATGATTGAAGTAGTACGGGCCAAGACTTAATACCTAAGTAACTTAGATGGGCCAAGGCCTAATATTTCAGGTTGTTATACTTATCTATCAGACGAGATTGATGTTATGTTCAGATAATTCAGGATACGGCCTTATTGGCCTTGGTTGGTATTGTATGTTTGTTGTAGGTGTCACGGCCCAAACCCGACCAAGGACGTAACAGGCATCCGACGCTATGAACTATACAGGAATCATCTTATTGTAATCAATGAACACCTAAACATTTTTGTTAAACAACTATAATAATAAATATAAAACAATCATCTATAATTGAATGAAAGCATAATCATTCTTAGAGATAATTCAGCGGAAGTCAAATCAAAATACTTAGTTGTAAAACGTAGCAAATTCCTCAACGAGTCATACGGGACTCCAACACACTACCCACAATTTGACAACTATCTATGCAGCTTCTAAGATAATAAATAAATGTCTAACTCATTTGAACGCAATCCGGAAAACTGAAATAAATAAGTAATGATAGAATAGTGCCCCACAAACAATTACGTGGGCTCTTCGATTAGTCTTGAAAGCAGCAAATTCTCTTAAGTCGTAGGCGTATCACGAACCTGCTCATCAACATTACCTAACACGCCATCAAAAACAACAATGGTATGCTTGGGTACGCAGTAAGTATTGGGTACTAAGTGATTATCTCCGGGACAATAGTTAATATAACAAAATAGTATAATAAGAATTGGTAAGACAGTGTCAGTTAAAGCAGTTTGAAATTTAGAGATAGAATAAATCATCAACTCAATAAAACCATTAATGAATTCATTCAAGAAGAATTAAATCAACTCTAACTCATTATGCCGTTTATTACGTTTAAGTCTTTTCAATAATGAATCCAAGATCATCAACAAGCCACTCACATGAAACCAAAGTATAACACATGCCAATACAGGCCCAAATCAATATAATGGAGGGATAACTATTTAAGGTTTCCTAAACTGCATAAAAGCACCACATCGGGGTTATCTACCCCAACGGCTACTCTTTCTCCCGAATAGCTAGGCCTACACCACACCGGGGTGATGAACCCTCGATGGCCACTCTTCCTCCCAAATGGCTAGGCTAACCCCGCTAGGATCCATAGTGACTATCCTCCCTCCCGATTAGCTAGGCCAAACACAAACAATAGAAAGTATGGCATAATAGCCGAATCACAATCATAACGTAGAAGCCGAATCACTCATTATGGATTGACGAGACCAATGTGTATAGGTATTTTTTGCTCCCACTCTCTCAAATTATAGTAAAGTTTAAGATATGGCCCCACGGCGATTAGAATCACCTAGGCTATGGATTTGTATTATTTTTGTTACTATTTGAGAGTATCAAATTGATGAAAAGGGAGTTGTTCAAAAGTCTTGAAAATTAGGATAACAAAATAAGAAATATTTTTGGATTTTTCTAATAAAAGATAGAGGTTGGGATATTTTGAATCGGTAAGATAAAATTATTATAATAAAATCAAAAGTTTATTATTTATTTCCCTGTTTAAAGAGTGATTGCTTATTTCTAAAACAATCACTTCACATAACGACAATATGATAATAGCACCACTCTCTCTTATACTATTAATTTATTGACAACTAATTAGTGACATTAAAAAATAATTAATTAATAGCACCTCTTTCGATTAGTGTAGTTAACTAATTAAAGTAATGGCTTCAAATAAGAATTATCTTAGTTGAGTGCACCAAGTGAACAAAAGCCTCTTTCGATTAGCTTTTGCTAAACCAATAAACTTATTCGAGTCAATCCCTCTATGAGAATTAAGACTGAAAGAAATGAGATAAGGATCATTTAAATCAATAAACTTATTTGAGTTGATCTCTCCGCGAGAATTAGGACTAAAAGAAATAAGATAAAAGATCATTTAAATCAATAAACTTGTTTAAATCGTTCTCTTCTCCCGAATAAAAAATAAAATAACAAGATAAAGATTTTTGTAAAGAGATAAAATTATATCCAATAAGGGATATAATTAATAACAAATACCTTGGTGTATAAGGATGATAAAGAGAAAATTTCAACATAAGAAGATAATAAAATAAAGATGTTTATTATAATAGCTTCATCAAGCTTCATCTAGTATCCCAATCAAGAAAACTTACTCCATTGTGGAGTAGAAAAACTAAATAGAAGTAAAGATTAACAAAACATTTTTACTACAAGAAAGAGCCAAGAGAGACACCAAGACTAGTTCTTGTGGCCTCTTCACTATTGGATGCAAATCAAACGAAAGAGGGGATCCTTTTTCTTCTACAAACGTGTGCTTATTTATAGGAGAATTCCTACAAGGCTTTGGTGAGAAATTGCAAGAGAACATGAATATAATATTATATCCTTGATGAGAATTTTACATGGCTATTTATCATGTAATCTTGGTGAGAATTTGGCATGATAATTTGTCATGAAATCTTGGTGACATTTTGCCATAACTTTGTATCTCTTGACTTTTTGTAGTCTTTGGTGAAGTTGTCATGAATGCATCCTCCTTTCTTGCTTTTTGTTTCTTATTTCTTCTCTTTTTTCATGTATTTTGTTTCTTGCAATATTTCTTAGAAAAGTACTAGAATTTGATATAAATTATTCATATTTTATTTTAAAATATTATACTTATATACTGAAATTACATGAATAATTTATATCCATCATGGAATATGTTTCTCATCCCATTAATAGGGGTACATCGACTCATTTAAAGGTTTAGAAACCAGGATCAAGTCATTAAGCAAGTTTCAAGTTCAACACAATCCGTTCCTAGAGAAAACTGGTGAAATATCCAAGCTTTCCAAAAATCAAGTTTAAACATCCCTTATGGGGTGATTCGAGATCGAAGACCAAAGCTTAATATTTAAATTTCAATCAACCTTTGATAATTGAATATCATGTATACATATATATATACTACAATACACATAAAGGTTTAATGCGGGCTTGTCCCTCACACACACAAACCTTACCAAACAACACCTTAAACGTTTGAAAGAGTATGTTCGAAAAGTGACATACCTCAATTCCCACTATAACGCTACCAAACGGGTTTTCAAGGTCCAACAATCACTCTACAATTGATTTAGATGAGAAATATTAGAACTTTAATATAATTCCACCCATCTACCCCTTTTATCGAAAACTAGGGTTTTAACCTGTCTAAAAGGTGTTCTTGAACACTTCGTGAATCATTCATGGATTCTAATCTCATAGGATAACCTACACTAGTATAAACCCTTCCAATAACATCAAAAAAGTCAAGGATCATACCTTTTTGGAGGAATCTCAAACGTCCCTCCTTCTTTTCTTTTTTGGGTTTCAAGAATCTAGGATTTTTGGAAGATGAACTAGTGTTAATTCTTGTTACTTTGATGTAGTTTAATCATAGGATAGTTAATAACTCACCTCGCAAGGTTTGTAGAAGCCCTAGGTTGTTTTATCCTCAAAAAGTCGCCCCAAAAGAAGTGGGTTTGAAAGTCCCAAGCAAATCGCCTCTTTTACAATTTTTCCCCAGTTGGGGATGCTACGATAAGTATGCAGTCGCATCTCGAGTTTGCGGCCGCATACGGGCCGTATTCTGGATGAAAATTCACTCTAGAAATATTCAACATTTTGCCAGAATACGAAGTGTATGTGACGTCGCATTATGAGTTTGCGGCCGCATCCCAGCCGACATCCTAGACAGGCTTCAGTAAAACAGGCATAACTTTTTCTCACGACTCCATTTAAGCTCCACCTTATATCATTGGAAAGGTATTTCAAATAGATACAACTTATATTAGAGAAAGTTGAGAAAGTTTTCCCAAATTCTCAACGAATTTTCATGAAACTGGCCTATAAGTCAGACCTATTAAAACATAGACGAGTTTAAGAACTCTGACGAACTTCACTACTTGGTCTTGATCTTAAATCAACTATTTCCATCCAAACTCATCTTGATAGGACTTCATATGCCTAAAATGTTGCATTAATTCTCATTTAATGCATACACACCTAACCCGAATTCATGGTGTGTTACAGTTAGAGAGTGGTACGCTCGGGCCGAGTCTGGCTTAAACAAAAGAGACGAAGTACTTAGACAATTTTTTTTTGATAACCTCAGACCAATCAATCGAATATTGAATAATACGTAATCGATCGAACACTACTTGAAAATGGTTTTTCTGCTTCTAAACGAACTGGGTTGATTATGACTTGGTGGGATGTTTGGGTCGGTCCTTGGGGCATAGAGAGCATTTTTACCCTTGGTTGGAAACTTAGTTTTGGCCATTTGGGGGTTGACCAAGTCAAGGTAACCTCCGTTGGAAATTTCGAGGCCATGGTTGAGTTTGTAGCGTGTTTTTACATGTGTCTGCATGTCCAGTTTGTACCCGAGAAGTCTCGGGTGGATGTCGGGATTTGGGGTGGAACTTGGTGAAATATTTTATGGTTTTCTGATGTCCCGCTCCAACCGGTGAGTTTTCGCCTCTGCGGGTCCGCTCATGCGGGACTTGGCCTGCAGACGCGAAAATCTGAGTCATTAATAAGGCCCGCCTCAGTGGATGAGTATCTGCAGAGGAGGGAGCGCATAAGCGGAATCCTGTGCGAGGGAGCGAGGATCGCTGGAACAGATTCCCCTTTTATTCCCAATTTGAACCACTCTTCATTCATTCACTATATTGAAACCCTAAGAGATTTTAGAGATAGTGATTTCTTCATTGGGTAAGTTCCCTTTTACTTCTTTGTGGTTATCTTGTTTATTTAGAAAATAAACCATGGTAGTTTTATGGTGTTAATTGGGGAGGATGCGTTTACAAACTCTTTTGTGAAATTGTTGAGTCTTATGCTACGAACATGGGTTTAATTGATGAATCTTGCTTAATATGATCATGGAACCTTGTGAACTAGACTCTAAGCTTGAATCTCCATTTTTTTTTATCAAGAATTAGATTATGGAAAGTTAGGTTTCATCCCAATTGTTTTTTTTTATCTAATGGGGAAATTGATGATTTCTTGAGTCTATTTAGCAACTGGAGAATAGTATTGAATTTCTAAAATGTAGGGTTACCGATTTTAATCTAGAAATTCCTATTTTTGCCCTTGTGGGGATTATCCTGTTTTCGATTCAATTAGTGTTATAGCTTTATGGATATCCTTAGTCTTCATTTCTTACATAGAATGCATTGTTGAATAGACTTCTATCTTTTGGGAGCTCCGGAAGGGCAAGGATCAAGTTGGATAATTCGTGGCACCCGTTCGGCATCAAGGTAGGTTACGATTTACCTTTCGGTTAGACTCCAAGTAGTGAAGCATATGTAAGAGTTTGTTATTGACGGGGAAATCATGTTAGGTCTTCGGGTACGAAGTTGGGATTGATTTTAATTAGGTTGGTTATGTCAGCTGTTGTGTGGGCTTGCCGCCATATTTATCATGTTGGGCTTGTCACCTTATTTCCTATGATTGGGCTTGTCGCCATTCTTGCTATATTATGTTGTATTGCACTCATCTCTCTCTTTGATGTCCACCTATGATCATAAAGAGGAAAGATAATGATAAAAGATTGAATTGTGATGTGTACTTAAGATAAGACACGAATGATATCCTGATTATGATTTATAGTTGATATTTAACCGTTTCCATAGTTGTTTTGACTTATGCAAGACTTGATATGGCTTATGGTGTCGTGATTCCCATAACATATTCATTGACATTGATTATATTTGATTTAGCATTCTTGCATTCATACATGTTGGTAATGTTGTGGAAACGGTTGATAAAAGAAATGTGGTACTGATGATGAAAGATTTATGGCAACTATGAAAGAAAATGTGATATTTTGATGAAAGTATTATGTGAATCCGTGATCCGAGGTAGTTACCGGAGTGGAAGGGATGGGTGCTCGTGATCTTATGGGACATTCCGGAGTGAGCGGTACATGGATGCCATGGGTCCCCCGCAGGTCATGACTACCGAGACATCGATATTCCGCCCAGAGCATGTGTGTACAGGTTCGAGGCATTGGCCAGTGCATTGGATAGCATTGCATTGCATATCATTACATTTCATCCACGATATCATATGACACTTTTATTATTGATTCTCGGTGTTGACTGACAGATTATTCTTGTGGTAAAGATCTATTATCTGACTTTGACAGAATTGTGGTTTAGTGAATCCATCTAGGCTTATGACTTGAATAGTTGGGTTTCTGTGTGACTTCTGGTTGGTGAAATTCCTTTATTATTGTGATGATTTGACTTGTGAGTATGTTTGTGTTTGTACTGATACTACCTTGTTGTACTCTTTTCTGAGTGCAGAGTTTGCTACAGGTTCCACTTCAGCACCTCGCGAGTGATCATCCCAATGCCTTTAGTCCAAGTTTCCACGGTGAGCCATGTTCCCGATCCGCTACTCGGAAAACTCTTCTATCATGATATCTGTCCCTTGTTTCAAGATAGTATTATTCAGACATTGACGTATTTATATTATTCAGACTTATGTACTTATTTAGTAGCTCTTGTACTGTGACTTGACCAGACCCTTGGGTAGTTGGTTTTATTTCCGCACTTATATATTTATAGGGAAAAGGGTCAAAAATATCCCTCTACTTTGGGAAAAGGGCTAAAAATACCCTCCATTACAAATTTGGGTAAAAAATACCCCTCATGTCATTAAACTTTTCAAATTTACCCGTCTTAACGGAAATCCCCAACATAACCCGATTTCATTTTTAAACCCGCTCCATTTAAACCGATCCAACTAAATAAAAAAATCATATGAGTTACTCGCTCCTGTGCCTAGTGGTTCCAAATGTAGGACTCGGGAAAAAGTTGATCACATATGGGCTTGTTTTGTGTGAAAGAGAGAAATACAATTTAAATCATGATTCCAAAATTTCCGATTAAGCAAATTTGCCAAAGAGATATTGTTCAAGATGCAATTTCAATTTAAATCTACCGATAGAAAGGAGCAAAACATGAAAAAATTGAAGACGCCCAATAAACTGGCCATCTAATTACTGCAGCTTCATATTAAATACAATGAATATTACAACAATAATATTGGTTCAACCAACAACAACATTTAGTTCATAAATATATAAATGTGGCAAAATTAGGGTGACAAAAATACTTCAATTATATTCCAACATAATTATGCATGAAAATCAGAAGTCCCTTTTTTGGGTTTCCTCTCCGGTAATTCGATGTCCGTATTGAGCTCATCTAATATATGTATTCACGTTGCGTAAGACCCATTAAAATGAAAAATATTGAATTTTTGAACTCTCATTCTTATACGGATATTTGTTGAAGCGACATATGCGCAAAAAGAGGGGATTAAGTAGAGATAGTGAGATGATTGTGGAGGTTACACTTTTGCAATGGGAAATACAAAAAGTAAAACACTTAATGCAAATTGAAGTGTAAAAGATAAGACATGTTACCGTTTAATGCAATGCAAATTGAAGTAAGAATAAACTGTTGTGAAAGCAAACGTGCAGGGAGCAATAGGTCACGTGATATAATATGCTAAATAAATTAGTGCACTATTGTTGCTAATTTGATGCTATTTGGCTTTCTTATGAAAAGGTAACTAACAACTTCAATATTCATTTAACTGGAGCTTTATGTGTTTTTATTTAAGTAAATGAATTTTATTAAATAAAGGATAAAAGTGTAAATATACTCTTCAATTTTGTGATCTAAAATAGATATACTTTGTGATTTAGAACAACCTCGTTAAAAAAGTGGTAAATATATAACCATGCCGTTACACAAAGGGCGCAACTTCTTTTAGAACTCGTTTGGATTAGCTGAAAAAAAAAAGGCTTTTAAGCATATGTGCTTAAAGTACTTTTTAAGTGCTAAAAGCTATTTTATAAATAAGCAGTTATGTGTTTGGATAAAAGTGCTTAAATGATTTTTAAAAGTAAGGATAGTATTGGAACCTTGAGCTTGTCTTGACTCTCTTTAGGACTTTGCTTAGATGGTTTGACACGCTTAGCTTTCGATTAACAGAAAATATAAGATATAAAATGGTAAAGTTATTGATCAAACCTAAATGACTTTTAAGAAAAAAAAAATAACAAAAAAAAAAGTTGGGGTTAGAACAATTTATTAGTTTTGACAATTTAATAAGTAAAATGCCAATTAGCTTTGGATGACCTAAAAATTGGTTATTCGTGGAAATCTCCAAATTGGATGTAGCAGCATAGAGGCGGGAGTGTAAGCGTAACAGAAGATCCGCAAAGCCAATTTCGTTCTTCTTCTCCACCTGGGAGAGTAAGTGGTTTGATTTTCTAGGGATAACCCTAATGTAATGCGCTATCAATTTATTCTTTCCTGTGTGTGTGTATTAATTCACACTAGGCTATTAGTATGTAAGGATACTAAACTTAATTAAACTGGATGGAGAATGAGGTGATCGAGTTTGATATAGGCTTAGGAGAGGACGGGGATGGAGATGACGTTCTTGACGAGGTGGACAACTGTTATCCTCCTCCTCCTCCAAGTTACGGGGACCTACTTGATCTTGAACCGTATGAGGGCATGGAATTTGAATCCGAGGAGGCTGCCAAGGCCTTTTATAACTCCTACGCACGCCGTGTTGGCTTCAGCACCCGTGTCAGCTCCTCCCGCCGCTCCAGGAAGGATGGAGCCATCATTCAGAGGTCCTTTGTCTGTGCCAAAGAAGGTTTCCGCAATTTGAATGAGAAACGTACCAAGGATAGAGAAATTAAGAGACCCCGTACTATCACCCGCGTTGGCTGCAAGGCTGCTCTCTCTGTCAAGATACACGACTCTTCTGGTAAGTGGCTCGTCTCCAACTTTGTCAAGGACCACAATCACGACCTCGTTCCCCCTGATCAGGTCCACTGTCTCCGCTCCCATCGTCAAATTTCTGGTCCTGCCAAGACCCTAATTGATACCTTGCAGGCTGCTGGCATGGGTCCCCGCAGGATTATGTCTGCCCTCATTAAAGAGTATGGTGGTATTAGCAAAGTTGGTTTCACTGAGGTAGATTGTCGCAATTACATGCGCAACAACCGCCAAAGGAGCCTCGAAGGAGACATACAGCTCCTCTTAGATTACCTGAAACAAATGAATATCCACAACCCCCCTGGATTCTTTTATGCAGTTCAGGGAGATGAGGATCAGTGCACTGGGAATGTCTTCTGGGCTGACTCTAAGGCAAGAGCAAATTATAACTATTTTGGTGATACTGTTACATTTGATACAACTTATAGGTCAAATAGGTACCGGTTACCCTTTGCACCCTTTACTGGAGTAAATCATCACGGACAACCTGTTCTCTTTGGATGTGCTTTCCTAATAAATGAGTCAGAAGCCTCATTCATATGGCTTTTTAAGACATGGCTTGCAGCTATGTCTGGTCAACCCCCCTTGTCAATGACAACGGATCATGATGCTGTAATTAGGTCTGCCATCATGCAGGTTTTCCCTGAGACCCGTCACCGTTTCTGCAAATGGCACATCTTCAAGAAATGCCAGGAAAAGTTGTCACATGTCTTCCTTGAACACCCAAATTTTGAAGTAGACTTCCACAAGTGTGTCAATTTGACAGAGTCTACTGAGGAATTTGAATCCTCTTGGCTTTCTCTTGTTGACAAGTATGAGCTCAGGGATCATGACTGGCTTCAAGCGATATATTCAGATCGCAGGCAATGGGTGCCAGTATATCTCCGTGATGCATTTTTTGCAGAAATGTCTATTACTCAGCGTAGTGATAGCATGAACTCATATTTTGATGGTTATGTGAATGCGTCAACTAATCTGAATCAGTTCTTCAAATTGTATGAGAAAGCTGTGGAGAGCCGTACAGAGAAAGAAGTCAAAGCTGATTATGATACGATGAATACATTCCCAGTTTTGAAGACCCCTTCTCCAATGGAAAAACAAGCATCCGAGATCTACACGAAAAAGTTATTTATGAGATTTCAGGAGGAGTTGGTTGCCACTCTAACTTTCATGGCCAACAAAGTCGAGGATGATGGACTAGTTACCACTTATGAAGTTGCTAAATTTGGGGAGGACCACAGAGCTTACTATGTAAGATTCAATGTTTTAGAAATGAAAGCTACTTGTAGCTGCCAGATGTTTGAGTTCTCAGGTCTTCTTTGCCGACACGTTTTAGCAGTGTTCAGAGTGACAAACGTTCTGACTCTTCCTTCTCATTACATCCTCAAACGATGGAGCCGAAGCGCAAAGAGCAGTGTTGCATTGGAAGACCGTGTTGCTGAAGCAGTCAATTATTATTTGGAATCACATACTGTTCGATATAATATGCTGAGACATGAAGCATTTAAGTTTGTGGAGGAAGGGGCGGAGACTGTTGATTCTTATACTGTGGCAATGGCTGCTCTGGAAGAGGCTTCAAAGAAGGTTTCCCTAGCAGTAAAGCATGATGGGAGGACATCTTTAGTAAATGGACATTGTAGAGAAAACTTGACCAGGAATGGGGTCCATGCAAATTACAACATTGAGGATGAACAGAGAAGTCTCGCATGTCCACTCTCTGAGGTTAGTCATTTTTTAATCTTTAAGCGAAGCGCTCACTTCATTGAGGTGAAGCATAATTTTTTTTAAACAAGAACAAAATAAATAGAGAATATATATATATATAAAAGCAAAAGTTCAAATTAAAAACTAAAGTAGATATCACAAAATCCGCCATAGACTAAAAGTTCAAATAAAAAACAAAGTAGATATCACAGAATCCTCCATAGACCATAGGACAAACAAAATCAAAGCTATTAATGGTTCAACATCTAATTCTTATTCTTCTACAAGATTGTCAAAATCTTGTATTCCTGCATCATCATCTTCTTCAACTTCATCAACTAGGGAATGGCTTGTAGCTACTTCTTTTCCCCTCCCATGTTGGCTTGAAGTATTCCCCCTTAAACCATAGTGGTTCTCCTCAACCCCCATTGCCTCGGGAACAACACCGAAAGTGAAATCAGAATCTCCCTAAAAAATTGTTTCATCTTCAGCATTCTCAACTCCGGTGAGCCATTCATTGGCATCATCAATATTGTCCAAAGCATGTGGATCAATTACATTGCGAGCATTGTAACGATGCCTCAATGTTTTTTTTGATGAAGTGTAATGATGCCTCAATGTTCTATTGTATTTTATGAACACTAGGTCATTTAGGCACTTTAGGGTTAGTCTATTCCTCTTCTTGCTATGAATCTGCAAATACGTTGTGGCAAGTAATTAGTAGGACTTAAGACAATTGAGACATACCTGAGAACAACAAAAACCTTCACGTCAGCCATGAAATTGTAGGGAGATTAGACAAAACAATAATGACATGAAATATAACTGGAAGAAATTTGAGCCCGAAAAGAAAGAAAATCATACCTGAAATCGGAACACCCAACTGAGAAGATAAAGAGAACTGAAAGAGTAGTGATTGAACAACTGAATAAATATAAATATCATGCAAAACGAACAGATTAAATACGAAAAAGAGAAACAAAATGAAGGAAATGAATGTTGACGAACATTGCAGAGAAAGCGTTTATTGGCATTGATCCTTACTTAGCAAGCAGAAAATTAACTTCTTGTGGTTTAGCGCTTCAACTAATTGGTCACAAGTTGGCTTCAGAATTCTGGTGTCTCATTGTATTTCAAATCTGTTCAAAAGAGTCACTGGTATTTAGTTCCCTTTTGAGGAATTTTTTGTGATAAGAACATGGGAGAAGTAGTATTTGAGGAGTCTGAAACAGTGAAACTTGCATTCCAATATTTTAAATTTGGACCAGAGGAATGCACATGTTACGCTTAAACATAAATTTATCTACCCTTTTTTTCTACATAAATTTGGACCAGAGGAGTCAGTAAAAAGTATTTGCTATCAAAGCCAAAATTATATCCTTACTATTCTTAAAGTGATTCTATAAGATCTATCACTGCTTCACAATTACCAGTTTCAAAAGAAAAAAGTAGAATAAAATCTATTACTGCTTCAACATCATTGTCAAAGCACCATACAAAAAATAAAACAAAAGTAGAGAGTTCATTTTATCTTCTGAATAGAGTTTCCTTTGTCTTCAAAGCATCTATCACTTCTTTCCCTCCATATGGTCCACCATATACATGCAGGAATAGTATACAGCCATTCTGACCAGTACTCTTTCCTCTAATGTTCCAGCCAGTGTTCAGGAAATCGTGAAGCGGAAAAAAGCGACAAGGCTCAGCTTCATTGAGGTGAAGCGCAATTTTTTTTGTAAAAAGAGCAAAAGTTCAAATTAAAAACTGAAGTAGATATCACAAAATCCTCCATAGGCTAAAAGTTCAAATAAAAAACTAAAGTAGATATCACAAAATCCTCCATAGACCATAGGACAAACAAAATCAAGGCTATTAATGGTTCAACATCTAATTCTTGTTCTTCTACAAGATTGTCCAAATCTTGTATTCCTGCATCATCATCATATTGCTCATCATCTTCTTCAACTTCATCAACTAGGGAATGACTTGCAGCTACTTCTTTTCCCCTCCTATGTTGGCTTGATGTATTCCCCCTTAAACCATAGTGGTTCTCCTCAACCCCCATCGCCTCGGCAACAACACCGAAAGTGAAATCAGAATCTATTCATTATTTTCTATACTAATGAATAGAAAATAAAGAGTTAAAACTAAATTTTAAGCAAAATACAAACGCTACTTATCAATCTATCTACAACAAAGTTTATATAGAAAGTCATTAGTATAAAGCTAATAATAAAGCATAATATTATCTTCAAACTATCATAATCGTCAATCAAAATTCATCTGATAAGATAATTATTTGAACAAAGATAAAAAGACAGAAACAAGATTTTATTAAAAGATAGAAACTCATAAAAAGAGACAATAATAATATAACAAGACATTAAGTTCATTACCATCACTAAGGCCTCTATGAAGCTCTTAATCATTTAGATTTCAATAATTAAATCTGTTTGTTTTCACGTCTTATTCTTTATTATTTAGCTTTTACTTATTAAGTGTGTTTGTTTTGTTCTTTTACAACCACTTCATGGGTTTGAATATATCTGAATGATTAAGATTTATAATAGAGTCTTATGGTCATTAAGATGTTTGTTTAAGAATTTCTACAAAGATCGCAGTTCATCACTGCTCCATCCGTTTTCACAGCTAACTGCTACCATCTTGCCCGCCGTTATCTACTCCACACCCCCCATCAACAACCACCATCGTCAAGCCACAACCACCACCTCCGCCAATCACCACAGTTAGCCGTCGTCATCACTAGCCATCATTTACAATGATCACCACCAACCACCATTACTTCAACATCAACTAAATACTACCAACAATCACCACCAATATTCACCCTATATATTTGGCACCATTGTCGTCATTCACACCACCATTAGTTGTCACTATCATTCACCACAAGTATCGGCCACCACCACAATTACCACATCAACCAGCCACCATCGACCACCACTGCCAGCCACTATCGACCATACCAGTCACCATCATCACTAGCTACTACTCACAACCACCATCATTAGCCAACATTATCCCTTCCACAACCACCACCGCTAGCCATCACCACCAACAATTGTCATATAATTTTTGAAAAATACTTTGTTAATTTAGTATTTTATTTGAATATATATATTTATTAATTTTAAATAAAGGCAACTTTATACATTTAAATGTTGAGAAAACAGACAGTCTTAATCATTTAGTATTTAGATCTTAATATAACATCTTAATCTTCAGATGTGTACTCATTCCGACGTCTTAGTCTTAATAAAACAAATAAGGCATAAGACATCAGCCTAGAAAGTATTACTACTAGTACTAAATATAAAATTAAAAAATAAAATAAAAAAGAACAGAGGAAAATATAGGGAGATATAAAGTACTAGTCCCTGTAAATTGTAATAGAGCAACAAAGAGGCTTCACGTTGAAATGGAAATTAGCGAAGAGGAAAGAGTCTTCCTTTTTTTTTTTTTTAAAAAAAAAGGAATAATATTTGGAAAAGAAAAAAGGAAAGTATTTAAAAAGTCATTCTCGCCTTCCCTTGAGAATTGGAGAGTAATGACTCCCCTTAAACTCCATACTGACCAAGTAATTACTTGGTCAAACAAACATGCCATACTGTGTAAATACACCTAATCACGGCCAAATCCATTTATAGTTTACAAGGTGGCCATCCAAACAGGTCCATAGAGAATCATGTACAATCCAATTATCGTCCCAAAAAGCAACCCTTTTTCTATCTCCCACTTTAAACCCAATATTGCTTACAAAGTTATGCCATAAAGCTCTAACGTTCTCCATAACCGCACCCACTAAGGTACAATCATTGCTTTGGTATCCATACTTCTCACCAACAACTTTATTCCATATTCCTGTTCTTTTGAAGTGAAGCTACACAACCATTTCATCATTAAGCTACACTTGTGTTTCCTCGGGTTTCTAATGCCTTATCCCACTTCATTCTTGCTGAGTGTAAGTGAACGCCATTTTATTATCCTGCCATTGAAAACTATCTACCAATTCCCGGAAGTTATGTTCCCTATGGCAAAACAAACTATGTTTACTGTTTTCTTGCTTGTGCTCAACTCTCTCTTTTCATTTTTATGCTGCCATTACCGAAACAGATTTCCCAAGATACATTAGTATTAGAATTATTTTCAAATTGGGAAAACATGTGTTCAAAAGGATAATTTTTTTCAAAAAATAATACATCCCTTGATGAATAAATTTTTGAAGTGACAGAATCAAAACACTGGTGGCAGTAATATTTGTTAAGAGTCTTAGAGAATCCCAAATAAGCACAAGGCGTTGAACGGGGTTCAAGTTTATTTTTGGCATAGGGTCGAGTCCAGGGATAGCATAAACAACCAAATATATTTATGGATTCATAATTTGGAGGTGCTTTAAATAAAATTTCATATGGGGACTGGTCTTTTTAATTGGGTGTAGTCAACCTGTTTATGAGATAAACTGCTTGTTGACAAGCAAAACTCCAAAATTTGGTCGGAAGAGAAGCTTGGTGTAATAGAGTCTTGACAGTTTCAATAACGTGTCGGTGTCTCTGTTCAACCAAAGCTATTCTTCGTGGCGTATAAGGAGGGGGTACCAAATGTTCGATACCTTGTGTTTTTAAGTACGAGGATAGGCTTTCAAATTCACCGCCCAGAGGTATAAAATGAAAGAATTTTTATTTCAAATTGTCGCTCAAGCAAAGGATGTAAATTTTTTGAAAACCTCGGCAACTTCCTTCTTGGATTTTAATGTGTACAACCACATATGCTTTGAAAAGTGATCAACAAATAAAACGTAATAAAGTTTTTTATCAACAAATAACACAGGAGAAGGGCCCCATAAATCACTGTAAATTATTTGTAAAGGCCGTTTGCTTTTCAAGGAATTTGCTGAAAAAGGTAACCTGTGCATCTTATTTGAACAACTAGAATAACAAACTGAAGAAATTTTTGAATCTGAAAATGGAAGAGAAAACTTCTGCAAAAGCTTATTTCAAATGCGACTGTTGGGATGATCCAAGCGCCGATGCCACAGGTGCAAAGGGATGGCCATATTGCATTGAGGATGGGTGCTTGTACTGCCTGGTGGCCGCTCATAAAGTCCACTTTTACTCTGCCCGCGCACCAGAGGCGCCCCCGTAGTCAGATCCTTCACAAGATAATAAAAAGGGAAAAATTCAATAGATGTTTGATTGTCACGACAAAATTGTGGGACTGAGATAAGATTTTCTTTTTATAGCAGGGGCAGACAATGTATTAAGTGAGGTAAACTGATAATTCGATGCACATAAATTAGTGTTACCAGTGTGGGAAATTGGTATGGTGTTGCCATCATCCATTGAGACTGTTTCAGGACCATGATAATCCTGTGTAGTAGTTAGGCTGTGAGCATCAGATGTAATGTGACGAGTGGCCCCGTAGTCGACAATCCAAGGTTCCTGTTGTGGGAACAGACGTCCAGCATAGTTGGCACGTGCTTGGAGGTGATTATGGGACTGACACTGACCGACAAACTCTTGCTGAGTGACCAGACGATCATAGAGTTGACATCGTAGTTCATTGCCTGAAGGTTGTTGCTGCCATTGCTGGTTTCTCCTTGGGGTCCATTGTTCCCTGTTTTATTGAGGGCACCATTGTTGATTGTTGGGTGAGGCATTGTTTCCTTGCCTGCGATTGTTGTTGTTGTTGTTGCTGTGAGGAGAAGCTATGCTGGTCCTTTGAGCAATGCTGCAGTTATGGGAGGTGTTTTCTAGATTCTTCATGTTTGAGAAAAAGTTCATGATCAATCAGCTTCACATATAATTCCTCATAGGTGACAAAAGTGTCACGTGATCTGATAGCAGCGGAAATCTCTCAAAACTCGGGGCCAAGACCACTCAGAATTTTGACAATGAGTTCTTCATTAGTAACTGGTGTTCTGGCAGTTGCGAATTCGTCAGAGAGTGAGCGAATCTCGCGTAAATAATCTGCTACAGGCCGAGATTCCTTTTGAAGCCGAGCAAGCTGGTCTCAGAGACTAAAAATTCTAGTCTGAGACTTGTTAGCAAAAGCAGTATGGAGAAAGGTCCATGCTTTGTGAGCAGAAGCTGCCATTGCAACAGTTGATGCAAGTGTTGGATCAACTAATGTCATGAGGGCATTTTGTATAAGTTGATCCTGGCAGAACCAGGTCTCGTAGGCAGGATTTGGCACGCTTTGGTTGTTTTGAGTTATTGTCTTGGGTGGTGCAGCGGAGGAGCCATCAAGATGGCCAAATAATTTGTGGCCATTCATGAGCATTGAAACTTTCCAAGTTGCAAAGTTATGACTGCCGATGAGCTTGATTGGTAATTGAGTGGCACGATTGAATTGGACGTTGGGATTGTTTGCGGCTGTGTTATCAGCATTAACATCGTTGGTAGGAGGAACCATTGAGACAGCAGATCAGTTATTGTGTGACAACTGTTGAAAAGAAACAAGGATCAGTCTCGTGTGAGCAGTAGCGCTGATACCATAAAAGGAAATGGCTAATTGAATAATGTGCTTATATTCTATGATACATGACAGGGTATATAAAAGGATGATACCCTAATTACTATCCATATGAGTCTCAACTACTCTCCCTATCTGAAACAGAGTCCTAAGATTAGAAAACAAGTAAAAGATCGTTGAAAATTAAAAGATGCCTGAAAACTAGGAAACAAATAACAAATAGCAGTCACAGTAGGTCTCTTCCGCTGTTAATTTTTATTTCTCAAAGCATTTCACACATTAATATAGTGTTTAGAATATACCTTTGTACATCTTGCATTTTTCGCATAAAATTCAATACCCACCCAGCAGGGGTGTTCAATTCCTAAACATTACTGGTTTTGGACATAGTTCAGAAATTGCAGCTTAGCAGCTCTATATTTGGCTTTTTCCCTGGTTGCTAGTGAGCTCTCTGGCTGAAACTGTAGTTCATTTCTAAATTAACTTGGGATGGCTATTGTCGTTGTGTACATAGGTACTATGTGTATTTTTATGTGGCTGCTGCTGATGGGCACTAGTGATTATAGTACAAGCCTCAACTGTGAAGAGATTTGTTGTGTTGCGTCTATACCTAAGGGGTCATACGATCCCCTCCTCCTGGATTTGATTGTATGAGGGGACAGTTATTTCAATGATTTTATACTGGATTTTCAAATAATGACATTCTTGCTTGATATAGGTTCGTGGGTCAGCATTAATCACAATGTGTGTTTGCATTTTCTTTCATTTCACATTTCATATCCTGGAAAATTCTAAACATGCATCTGCTGGTTCTAAACTCGTTTGGGGAAAAAAACTTGGCAGCTCTAAGTTGCCTAAACACTTGAAGAGAACCTTAAATGAGGTGGAGAAGTTTGATGATTGGGTTCTCTGCAGCAATAGAGGTCATAAGTTGTTGGATTAGAAACATGGTTTCATATATTCTATTTGGTGCATTGACGGATCTTTCTTCATACCTCAGCATCGACATCTATTGGGTTGTTCCAATTTGGTTGAAGAATGCTGAAACAATTCCGTGCACTCTCCTCAGCTGTAGGTGTTGAATTTGGTCTAATGGGGAATCATGATAGCTTAGTTGGTTGGCTATCTGAGTTCTACCTTGTTGGCGGGAGTTCCGGCTCCTCCTACCTTGTGATCCCCTCCTTACTCTTCTTCCCTTTCCTCTATGTATAATAAAAAAATTTAAAATATAAAAATTGGTCAACTGTTTTTTCGAGCTGCAAAGAAACTTTTGCATGTCTGGAGGTTTGGTTATTTTCTCAGATCTTTGGTTATTTGACTGATAAATTATATGCATATTATTGTAGGATGACATGGATACAAAGATCCAGGAACTTTCTTATCAACTAGATTGTGCCAATCGGAAATGTGAAGTTTATCGTGCAAACCTTTATTCAGTTATGAAGGATATAGATGACCATAAGCAACAACTATCAGTTAAAGTCCAAAATATAAAGCTTAGCTTGAAGGATGGTCTCTGAAATGCTCCTGTTGTGGTATTTGTTCTGTAATGCTGTACATAGTTGTCTCTAACTTTCATTGTACACAAGAGTCTTCCTGGGTTGCTTTTTATTTTATGAAATCACCATGAGCTCATTTGGCAGGTGTAGCCTGTAGTGTTCTGTCCAATATCCTTAAAGTTGGCAGCCGTTTGTTTTTTAACTTAGTAACACGGTTTATCAATACCATTAGACATAACTAACGGTTTTATTGTTAAAATCAACATGCAAGGATAGTTGGATGCAGTTCGATTGTTGACTAGATAGTGGGCAGGCCAGCATATTTTATTTGAGAAGAGCCATAAAGCAGCATGTGCATCATTGTCTTGTTACTCATTAATTGAGTGGACATTTTGATCTTATCTAGAATTCATGGCAACTTTCCTTTCATCCGTGTCCTTTGTGCTGGAATTAGCTTCAGCAATTTTCACACCCACATTAAAAATCAGCTACAGATGATCATTGAGAGTTCTCTAGACCTGTGTGAGTTGTCCAACATCCGGATGGGCTCTACATTGGTAGCTTCCTGCAACTTTTAACTATTTTGTACGGCTACAGTTGGCGTTCACATACTGCTAGCAAGCCGGAGAGCCTGGAGGAGAGATGGACATCAGGAAAGGGAAAATGTAGGGCGGTCGGATCTAATTTTCAAGGGCTTCCAAGTACAATCTTTAGTGCAGAGCAGAAACAAATATATGAAGTGCAAGAGTTTTACTGTTACTGCATTTACTTGGGAGTATTAAACGTATAATAGTGGAGTATAGTAGTAATTCTCCATTCTGAAATATTAAAATTCTAAATCATACAATTCAGAAGCACAAGTTGCTCTTTTCCTTTACTGTTTAATGCAAAATACTCCGTGCTAGATTTGGTAAGTTTCAGAGAACAGAACAGTAGTCTCGAAGTCTTGTGATAGTTGTCATGTGCGAGATTTTGACTTCTTCTCAATTTGCATGACATTTTTATTTTGGTTATTCCACAATATTTAGCACTTCTATATACAATTTTATCTTCATTTCTCACTTCAAGAAATCAAATTTTATCAAAATACTTTGTCATACCTCTTAACTCATCAGCTGCTACTTTACTATTTTACCTCTCATCATTTAATACAAGCCAAATTGCCTTGTTAAATTCTACCAACTCAAATCATATCATGTAAAATGTGCCAGAGAAAGAGTATAACACCTTAATAACGAACGAGCAAATTGCGCAAAGTCAAAGCATCAGGATAGGGCAGTTCGGGAAACAATGATGGAGGGTGAGCGCGGGGGGTGGGGTTGTTTGAAAAGTCATTAACGGTTGACTAAAGCAGCAAAAAGAGATATTACTAACGACAAAAGAGTAAACTTAATTCTGACACAAGGCATGTAACTCAATCTTGTTCAAGTTCCATAGCACGGAAGTGAATCTTTGGAATTGGATGACAAGTCAGTGTAGTTAGGCAGTGCGCTCCTCCAGTGCCTAATTTGAGAAGCAGCTTCAACAACCTTCAGCTTCAGCTGTGAATCCAGCTTCCTCATTATATTTCTCCTCTATCTATGCTAGCATCATTCTCATCATTTACAATTTAACTGAAGATGGTAGTCCCAAAATCTCAGGTAGACCAAACCAGTTGTTTGGATATGCTGATGTAGCATCTTATTATATGAACAAGAAGTCAGCATAGCAGTAATTAATGGATAAATCACTATCAATCCAACCGTTCCATCTTACTTGTTGAGGTGGATTACTCGGACACAATAACCCTCGACATGCTTTAACAGGGAAGAACTTATTGCAAACAGGTTTTGCAACCTTCAGGTAGCCTTTACCCCGCGGAGAACTAGCTAAGCTGTTCTCTAGTTGCTAATGCTCTGTTCCACCAAAGAAGAGAGAAAACATAGAAAATGTCAAAGGGGGATTCAATTGGAACACAAGTGTTTTCAGGAGAGAAGAAAATTTTCTAGAGGCATTTCAATGACATCAAGAAATCACTCAACTTAGAACTGGTAGGAAAAGTGACATCATAATTAATAAAGTGTCCCATAGTGGTTGAGGAATTGGACGGTTCTCTCCTTCCACAGTCTTAGGCAATTAGCTAACTTTTGAGGTTGAGTTAGGATCAAAGTCTATTCTTTCTTTCGCACGGAATCAAAGCCAAACCTATTGTAGTTTTCGGTTTATCCAGTTGAGCACTTTCTCTTTTCATGAAGATCGATAATAGAAGAAAATATAAGATTAATGAAGCTCCATGCTCTACTTCGAAGCAGAAAGGAATTAAGGAAGTCCAAAGATTGGTATTTAATGTCAAATACCGACTCTAGAAGCAGGGGGAGTAATTTGTGTTGATCATCAATGGATGTGAAAATAATTACTTGGAATGTACAGGGAATTAACAGTACAGAAAAAGAAAAATATTAAAACATTGATTCGCAGATGGCAAGCAGATGTATTACTGCTTTCAAGAAATGAAGATGGAAAGCAACATGGAGATTACTGTAAAGCAGCCATGGGTTCGTTAGAGGCTAGTGAAGTCGAGGTGGAATACTTGTGATGTGTGATAAAAGGATTTGGGAAGGTGAAATAGTCAACACAGGGACTCAAAGTATCACTTGCAACTTTTATTCACTGGCAAATAACTTGTCCGGGTACATCACAGGAGTTTACAGCTCCAACTGCAGGATAGAAAGGCAAGAATTATTGTGGGAGTTAGCAGGAACTATGTTTGTGGCTGAGAGAAGCAGTAACAGACACACAGGAGCAATTTTAGACTTCTCAGAGGCAATTGAAGATCTGGAATTTGTTGATCCCCCTTTATTTGGTGGAACTTTCAAATGGAACAAGGGCAACAATCTGGGAGCTGCATCAAGGCTTGATAGATTTTCATTTTCGACTGAGTGGGATGTCCTTTTCAGAAGCACTAAATAGTCTCTGCTGCCACGAATAACTTCTAACCATACTCTGGTATTGTTACAGTGTAGGGATTAGGAAAATGAAAAGTCATACTTCGAATTTGAAAATTGGTGGCTTGAGGTTACTTCCACATCATGTATAGTCTTTTATGTGACATAGGTTTATTGTATAAAACTCTTACACATGGGGTGCTAGTTATGAATAGAGAATACCCCTAGTGTGAGAATTTGTGTAGGGAATTCATTGTACAAGTGGAGTTATTTTCTACTTCTGGATGGCAAAAATACTCCACATATTAGAAAATAACAAGTTTTTATAACTTTCACAAGCTCTAAGAACTCAAATTCACACAACTCTTTTTAGTATAAAGGATGATTTCCCTATCAAACCAATTTCTTAACCCTATTTTTGTAATTTTCTTCTTAGTGTTAGTCAAAATGTGTTGGAGAAATATGTTCTCTTCTTGGGCTTGCGTATAAGAGATAAACTTTGTCAAATACTTTCGACATCTTAATAATAACTGGAAATCAATGGTAAAGTGTGACTTCTGCACAGGTTTCTTGCATATTTTATCATTACTGGTTCCAGAAAGCATTGTATTTTGAGGTAAAGTTGAAATATCAAAAACCTGCAAGCTACATTGATGCATTCTCTATCCAAAATGCCCACAGGATGTATGCCTTCATCCTCCGCGTGCCTTAGTATAACAGGTAGCTGACTTAAACCATGTTTCTCCATAAGAGTTAGAGCAGAAAGGAGATTTGTATTTGGAGTCACTGTGCATGATACCCGGCACTTATTGCCATTTGAAGAGCAAACTTCAGCTACTACAAGCTCCTGAATCCATATATTTAAAAGAAATGTATTTGTTAAACATGAAGATAAAATAGCAAAACCAATCTTTTTAATTTAATGATACAATACAAACTCCACTTGTGGAAATATACTGGGTACGTTGCTTTTATTGTTGTAATACAAAATCCATGTGAATAAATAGTTTGATTCAAATCTATCCTGTTGTCTAGCTCAAGAGGTGAGGATTGTCCAAGCCATGTAAAGAGACCACCTATCCCGTAAGAGCCCGATGTGGGACTCTTCAAAAAGATCCCTGTGTGATATACTCTTTTTCACATTGCTATACCATTATCTCTCTTGTGAACAAAATTAAGACTAAAATTGGAAAAAAAGAATTGAATATAGAGGTGTAATCAATAAATAAAGAACAATCAAAGTTGTTGAAACTAGTCCAATGGCCAAAGAGTCATTTTGGGGGGCTGTTACATTTTATTCATAGCAAGGGGCCAGAACTTGCCCGGCTAACAGTTGTTCTAGCAGTTGGAAGATCGTCAACAAGGAGGCGATCCATGGAAACTAGTTAACGGAGGGAACAATAATGTTATTTTCACGGCCAGGTCAGTTTCTATTGGCACTCCAGAAATGCATCAATTGAGTGAAGCGGGCCATAAAAAAGTTCAAGTTTCTTGATCGATGGGGCTTCAATGAAATATAGAGATAAAATCATTACATATTCTCCCTCTGACTCAAGTTGAATGGCCACTTTCCTTTGGTTGGTTGCTTGAAAGTAATGCGAATATAGATACAAAAACATATATATCAATTGTACATAATTGAAATCAGATCCCATTTCTTCTTCCTGTGAAAACTCTCTCCTCTATACTAAAAGATTCAGTAGGTAAGTATTGACTTCAAAATACTCCCTAATTAATTTTGAAATTCACATATTCCTTTTTTTAACATTTGACAATACAACATTCCATTTTCTCACATCAGAAAACAACCTACAACACTTAAAGCAATATATATAATCCTAAAAGTCCAACATAAGAAATATCCAGCCAACCCTGTTTTCCCAGTTCTAAACTGTAATTTTTTTTTTACTGTAAAACTTATTAGCTCCATTTCATGCTAGAACAATTATATTCTTATACTAGTTAAAATATTGAAATGTACTAAGAAAGCTACCTCCTGGCATTTTCCCTCTGCTCTTGGCAACTTGCTGTAATTCTGGATATCACTAAGTGTCAGCAGACCAATGAGAAAATTATTTTCATCAACTATTATAGCACAAGATTGCTTCTCAGCTAGCATGAGAGATATGGTTTCCATTAGCAAGGTGCTCATTAGGACTGTCACATATCGTGTTCTCATTGCCTGTGCAACTAGAATATTCCTTGCGAAATCATTTTCTTCATCATCAGATTCATAAAGACAGAGTGAACTCTCAAGTCTGCAGAGGTTACTCTCTTTTTGTGAAGGTTCCTCACCTGAAGAATAAGTGAAGCTAGAAAGTCCAATGTTGGAGGAAGAAGTTCCCTGCCACTGCGTCATCTGCACTTTTGCATCTTTTAATACCTTCCTATCCTTTACTACCCCTTTTCTTGTTTGTCCAGATGTAACCCATGATGACAACCCCACAGCTCCCAAGAGGGGCAGAACTATCCGATAATCCTGTGTCAGTTCAAAGAGAAGCAAAACCGCAGTGAGAGGCACCTGACAGACACCAGCAAGAGTAGCAGCCATGCCAACCTGTTAAACAATGTCTCCCAAAATTAAAAAGAACCCAAAATTGAGGTCAAACAGTAAGATTAACAGTACAATTCATGTTGAAACAGAGAAATATACTATAGACGTCAGAAAAGATTAACCAAGACAGATGCTACATAAGAAACAACAACAACATACCCGGTGTAATCCCATAAGAGGGGTCTGGGGAGGGTAGAGTGTACGCAGACCTTACCCCTACCTCGTGGAGGTAGAGAGGCTGTTTCCAATAGACTATAGGCTCAAGTAAAGCATTTCAAATACCTCTACCTCTCCTCAAACCCACCAACTAGGGCATCTGCGCATCTCCTCTTCACATGCCCAAATGACCTCAGCCTCGCTTCCCTCATCTTGTCCACCACGGGGCCACTCCGACCTTGTCCCGAATATTTTCATTCCTAATCTTATCTCTCCTAGCATGCCTACACATCCATCTCATGTCATATACCTTTTGAGCATCCTCTTGAACCGTGAATGTATAGCAAGATCATATCATGGAAAGATAGGGGATGGACCATCATCTAGGTGGGTATGAAAGAATGGGGGTGTAATGGTAAGGAGTGCGGATGCGCGGGGTGGGAGGTGATCGGTGAAATATGAGACACTTATGGCAAAGGAAATTCAGGCCAGTTTTCCTATAACCTGCGAGAGGTCTGAAATAAGTTCGAGATGGTGATGCAAGGTAGAGATAAAATGACCTCGAATTTCAGAAGAAAAGACGGAAGAGGGGAAATAAGTAGATTTGGTGCTAGATTCCCTTGCACTCCTCTTATTACTTTTCAATAATAAAACACTCACTTATCCAGACATGTAGCACTACTTTGAACAAAGGCAAATTCATACCAGACCATATGCTTGTGGGGATGCAACTTCCAGGATGGAAAGATGAAAGATTGGATCAGCATGAGAGATAATGTAGCCAACAATTTTCCCATATGCAGTTCCAGTAGCAGCACCAATAAATAGAGATGGAGCATAGTAGCCTCCAACCAATCCAGAGGCTCGGCATAATGAAGTTGTTACTATTTTGACAGCTACAAGCTGGAGCAACAGATCAGCAGAGAGGCCTTTCACTAGTGGGCGAGATTCTAGCAAAATATCAACATTCTCAAAACCCCAGTAAAGGATTTCAGGATATGCTAAAGCTACCAGCCCAACCAGAAGACCACCCAGCACAGGAAAAACTGATTTTGGCACGCTGCTGATCATTTGGATATTTTCCACTATTTGCAGCATAAATGATGTACAGCTTGATAATGCCACTGAAACTAAGCCACAAAAGATGCCCAGCAGAAGATAAAGAGGCAATTCTGAAAAAGAGACCGAAAATCAACACAATTGTGCATACCAAAAAAGAGTTCAAAACACATTTGGACGTACCACCGTAAGTAATACCAATGACAGAAATGTGAGTCTAAGGTGATATCTTACGCCAGTTGCCAATGTCTCCTCTCTAGGAGTCCTCTAAAGTCTATTTAAAAAGATTTGTATGACTTAAGTTGAAAATGTAGAGAACCTCTGATGTTACGGAATACCCAGATATTGACAAATTAAATGAGGTATGACTAAATGGAGTGCAATAGATAGTGATGATTTGTATATCCGACCCTAACTAGCTTAAATTGAGATGTAATTGTTGTCAGTGTTTTCAAAAGCGAATAAGCACAAAAAAGCAGCAAGGACCGTGAGGCTTAAAGTGAAAGCGAGAAGGAAAGCGCACAGTTCATTGAAGTGAATGCGCAAATGTCAAACTTATATGAATTTAGTACTATAGGAATCGAACTGCAATTGAAAAAAAAACTGATACGCTGAAATCAGTTTTTTCAATTGCAGTTCGATAATGCAGATGCCTTTCTCAAAAAAAAAAAAAAAAAAAAAATACAATAGTCCAAGTCCTCAAAGTTGATATTTAAAGAATTGACCTCTACTCGTTTGGATCAGCGTGCGCGTCATTGTTTGAGGCACACATTTCTTTGAAGCGTATGGCTTCACCTCTGAAGCGATCACACCTCGCTTCGCATTGCTTCATTTCTTTAAGCGACGAAGATGGCTTTTAACAACACTGGTTGTTGTTGCTGTAAGTTGTACAAATGTATTTAAGAAGAAAACTTGAGGGAAGAAGTTCAAAATTACCTGTAGGTGTACGAAAATCATATGCTGGGACTGCAAATGCAGGTTCAGAGCCAAGACCAATTTCTGAGACTACAGAAGCTATAACAGCACTGAGAATAACCATTGAAGTCGTATTTGTCAAGGACAAGGAGGACTCTGCAGGTGATGGCCATAAAACAGATTCCACAGCAAAGAAACAACCCGCAACAGCAGCATTAAATCCTTTAAGTAGAAAACAAGAAGAGTCTTACAGTGACAAAACCAGTTAATCATGGAGAGGAAGTAAGTGAAAAGATACTACAGGAAATTATTAGCAGAACAAGAAGTAGAATATTTCCAGAAAACGAACTCCTGCAAAGCAAAAGATGCTGACAGCATATAAAAAGAAGAAAACGTTCATTGAACATCCACCGACAATCAAAACAACCATAGAGCGGGAACTGCATTAGCTCATTAGCAATGAAGAATGAAAAAGAAAAAGGAGAAAATGGTACTAGAGCCAACCTTTGGTAAAGCCATTCTCAGATGCTGAAAATCCTCCCAGGCGCTAGTTTCGAGGTAATTTACTAAAGTTACTTTTTGAATCAGGGGTTGAACTCCAGGTTTTTTTTTTATGTAATTCCATTCCAACTTGCTACTCGAGCTTAAGACTGCTATACCTAAAGTAAATTGCATTTTTCCTTGTCTAGCTGTCAATAGCATGGAACATTGCTTTTGCAATTCAACTTGAAAGGAGATAAAAGTCGGCTATCAAATCATCTTTTACCTCAATACTCTACTACGACATAATTGGAAGAGACCTCGGCAACTTAACTATGTGATTAGCGTAAGTGTCTTTTGTCACTAAACATAAAGATAATCATAGACATTATAAGAACTTACAACGACGATTGATTATATCTGACGAATTAGAAAGACAAAGAACAAATAATGCACGTATGGTAAGGTCGAACCTTGTGCATATAGACATGAAATAACATTTTAGGACTAGTCACCTTTTCTGTTTGTTAAACTTTTGATACGATGTGAAAAGTGCACTGGTATATTTTAGGTCCATATGCTCAGTGGCGGAGCCAGGATTTCCAATAAGAAGGTTCAAAATATCAAGAAGTAAACACACGTAGAAGTTAAGGGGATGCAACACCTCCTATATATACATATCCCGGCTCCACCCCTGCATATGCTGCGGGGCAAGTGATTGGATTCTCTCCTAAGGGAGAGTTCATCAATGTACATTCACTTTTCTTACCTAAACTTCAACTTGAGTATTTTGCTTTTGACAGTTGCCTAATATGACATTTTTGAGTTCATTTTTCATTCCCAGCTCAAGGATTTTTGGGAAAATTTTACTTCTGCTATAGAGTAAGCCTGGAAATATATTAGCTTGCAGAAACCAAGAAGTTGTCTGGTTCAACTTTATTGACAGCTAACAGTTTGAACACACAGAGAAAGGAGCTGGTTAGACAAATCTTCAGAAATCAACAAGTAAGCTGCCTTATTGTTGGGTCACCTTTACTGCTACTCTGGGGAGAAAGGTGTATTTGATGGTTTTGTAGTGTTTCTGCTTGCAAACACAAAAGGACTTGTCCAGGGATAGGAATCCATACATTGAGAAGCAAGAATAATGTGGGAACAAACCAGAAGAGATTCCAGCAGCTGATCCAGCAGCCTTGAGAGATAGCTTATTGTGAGCACCTTTATGGAGCAGAGCTCCAATTCCTTTGGCAACTGAGGTACCAATTTCAACACTTGGGCCTTCTGGTCCTAAGGAATTGCCAGTTCCTAAAGTGACACAAGCAGCGATTGCCTTCAAAACAGGTCCCAGGACAGATGGTGTCCAGTTTCGTTCCTCGAGTGTGGCTCGGACAGCGTTCAGAAAGCTGACTACCAAACCGCCAGAAGCTGGTACTAAGATTACACGCTGCCAAATGGGCTCCTCCCTCAACCATGCGGCACCTCGCCCATCCCAACAAAAAACACGGATTTCATGAACCTAACCAAGGGAGATATATCAGTTAGTGACAACAGATGAAAAGAGAAATGAAAGAAGGTAGTATGACGCACCGCAGCGTTGAAAAGGACGACAGTGATACCAGTGAAGAGGCCAACAAAGCAAGCGGAGATTATTGCGGTGTTGCCACTATCACTATCACTATCCTCGTCAGAGGAGCGAGATGGTCGAGCCCAAGGCCAACAATTTCGTGCTTCATTCTTTAACACACCACCAAACCCAAGAGGGCCAGACAAAGATACACATGCTGCTTTATGCCGACCGGATAATGAGGAGGAATTCAACAACCAATTACGATGGTACTGCAAACTGCAACCTGTCGATAATGCCACCATCATTATTTCACTCTCTCACTCACACCCACATTTTTTTTATTCTACAATTTCCCCCCTCAATGAATGCCGTTATTTATGGACTTTCATTTCTTTGTGGATTGACTTTTATTTCCAAGTAAGTAAAAAATATTCAAATTCTAGTATTTCCATTTAATAAACCAATAGTTTGGGCCAACCCGAAATCCTAACATTTTGGTTATTTGGTTTAGATTTTTGAACAATCGATTGGACTTTGAATTTTATTATCAAAATTTTTGAATTTTGGATTGGATATCCGAATTTTTTACACCTTATATTTAGTCCTACCGATATTATATGTGTCTTATACTAATTAGTCCAAAGGTTTAATAGATTATTACCCTACGACCATACTCATTATAGTATTAAGTTAAGTTCAATATGAAATTTTCTACTAAATTAAATATAATGAGTTTACTTCACCACTTTTAGAATAAGGCAGCTTCCAATGAAACAAAGGAAATAATATAGAACTGAATCATGTGACTTGATACCTTTTGGTGTAGTGGTAACATTAATTCTTTACTGAATCCACATATTTGATTTTACATTGTGCGAAGACCTGTAACTTGGTAACTAGATTACATGAATTTAGTTCTTACTAAGTCTGTTTTAATCAAAAGTCGAAACTGAAAATCCGAAATATCCAAACCTATTAATCCGAAATCGAATTTAAAAAATCCAATCCGATCTAAGTTATTTGAATTAGATTTGTATTGTAATTTGTTCAATCTGAAAATCGAAATTTCATATTCAATCTGACGGCCCGAATGCCCATCCAAGCAGTAATACGTCTGCCAACATCTGCACCAAACAAGATGTTACACCTCCACGACAAAGTGAAACTATAACTGTACATATGTTGTGCAAAGCTGCTAAAACTTGTAGATGCATTAACTTGGATTATCCATATTGACCCGCCAATGATATACAGCTAGCCCAACTAATAGATTATAGGGATAATTTTGGAAAACTACCCGTAAGTTTTATTTCGTAATACTAACTACATTTATCTTTCTTATTTTAATTCTTTTAACCTATTTATGTTAATATCAAATAAAAATATTGTTACTGACTAATTTACCCCTGAAAACCAAATCAGAAACCTCGTTCTTGAACCCTAGAAAACCTTCACGGGCAAACTCATATGGGAACTTGCTGACATAGTAAGTAGTGTTAGAAATGATCATCAATTCCCTGTAGTTACAAGAATCTAAGAGGACAGCAAAACAAATTATAGTTGGCATTTGGCAACAAGATATCCATAGTTGACTGTTTAAAGGATGGAACTTCGAACTCCACCTCCCATGCTTATAAAGAATAATCCCAAGCAAACAATCCATGTCTTTCTTTATCTTACCAAGATAAATCCCACTCGTACTCCTTGCCTCAAATCTCTCTCCTCCATAATTATAGGTCATCCGAAGAACTCGATTTCCAAGATACAATGGCCCGTTATTGCTTGACGTTCGAAAATTTCTCTTCCCTACTCAAACTTTGATGGATTTGCCTCTTCTCTCTCCAGTTTTGCAAACATAACAAAAAGATAATAAAACTGATTAACCGTTTTTTCCTTCAAAATTATAGCGCCACGGGTTTTTTCAGATGTGTGAGAAGCGGTGCAAGTGGTGATAAGAATGTGATTTTCTGGAAGAATTAAGGGTGGTGAAAACCGGAAAATGGGTTTGCCGGCTGGTGAAGGCCTTTTAGTGGTCGAGGTTCCACGGTTATTTCTATTGACCCATATTGCTGCAAAATCCGTCATTTGGCACTGGAAAAATCCTGTGGTTAAATGATGAATTACTTGTAAGTCCTGAGTTGCCTAAAACGGAATTTCAAAAGGCATGCAACATTTACTTGCAAGAATAGCCTTGGATCTCAGGTGACCAAACAAATAGGCCACAGTTTTAAGGCATGTTGTAACAATACAAGAGAACAAGAACCAAGAAAAGAAACTTATAGCATCTGGAGAAACTTGCTCAGCACCGATGAAATGCTACCAACAAAGTCTGACTTAATTCCACGGCTGAACAATACCAAGAAAGTGAATGCAACGGTTTAGCACATCACCAGAAAAGAAAATTTTACAAAAAAAATCCTTGTTAGTCAATCACTGTAAGCCTATACACGTAGAACAATAAACGCAATACATAGCCATTGTTTATGCGATGAAAGCTGCAATGCCCTGCTGACTATTCTACCATTGTTCTGTCGCTGCCCCGACTGGCAAGTGGCAGTAAGATATCGAGCAGGTCATGGTCGCACCCTTCAAAAAAAGAGAAGTAGCTTCACAATCAGCACAACCTTACCAGGGGATACAAAAAAAGAATCCATGAGGTGCAAACACAAAAAGATCACCCTTGTGATCGCAGCTTCTCTTTGTTTCTACAGGGGATGGGAGATGGAAGTCATACTATGGATAATCCAACAGAATATCGCCTCAATATCAATGAGTTACAGCACCGGCAGACAAAGGCACATTTGTGCTGAACGACTCCCATTGAACTTCTCTCAATATTTTAAATCTTTCATCAAATGTGACAAACCCAGCTTGGGGTACTACAGAGCCAGATGTTCCAGCTTTATAGAGCAAAACTGTGGTGGCCCCAATATCAGGTCCATGAAGCTTTCCTGTTAGCAACACTCGAAGGGGCATGAAGAGAGATTTTCCCTGGTACATAAAGCAACCTCATTAAATATTGAAAAACCAACTTAAGGGGGAAAAAAAAATGCTCATATCTAACCTTGCGCTTCAGCAATTTACCAAAGTTTTTCACCCAGTTTTTCCATCCAGGTTGGCCTTCTGCAAGTGCACCAGACAGCTCACCACTGTCATAGGCAGCTAACAAGCTCTTAGCAACTTCAGAAACTCCATCTTCTAAGATCGGTTTTCCTTCAGTACTGCAAATGGCATACCATAAACAGTGTCACATACTATAAGCTTTTCTTCTTTTAACATCATTTCAGGGTGATTCTAATTGGTCCTTTCTGGCATCAAAGTCTCCCTTTCAGCCTGTTCATTTCTTCCATGTAGCAGAAAATAAGGAATAATGTCATACAGCTCCAAATATCTCAACTACTTGCCCTCCTAACACAGTTTGGCTTAATAATCCTTCAAGGAAGTTAGAATCCGTGCTTAAAATAATCTTTCTAGTTTTTAGCTTATGATGCAACAAATAGTTTCCAAACCCACCATTCCTCTACACCCAATCTTCTTTCTTGTTCATCCCTTTTTATCTTTCTAGGAGTCTGAAAATTAATTGGCATGCATCTCTTTTTCCCTGGAAACTTCGTGCAGTAGACAAGGCCCCTAGTTTGGACGGTTTCACTTTGACTTTCTTTCAACAATGCTGGAGCAGATCAAGGGGCAGTGATGGAGTATAGTTGCATTTCAAGAAATCGGGGAGTTTGAGACCACCCTTGACGCACATTTTATTGTGATTTTGCCAAAAAGGGAGGGAGTAATGAATATTAAAGACATCTTTTTTGATAATTGTGGTATCCGTGCCAGCTTGCCGCACCTCACCTAATTTCACAGGGTACCTTCCACCTCCCATCAGCATAGGTACGGGTTAACTTTGTTAAATAAGGCTTGGGATAGAGGGAAGAAATCACCTAGTGCTTTTGCCTCCGCCAGAATTTGTGAATATCAAGGGCTAAGACCTTAAAATTACTATTAAAAAGGTGTTAGGCAAGACATCGTCTCCCAGAAAGTGTTCATGAAAGGAAGACAGAATCTAGACACGGAATTGTGTGGCAAGTAATGCGCCCGTCCCAATAAGAAAAAAGGAGAGGAATCTTATGCAAATTGTCCCTCAGGAGGTTACAACAATGAGAATTTAAAGTTGCTGCAGTTTCTCATAATGAATATAGGATTTGGGAATAAGTTGAGGAAGTGGATCAAGTTCTAGATCTCAATGGTCAAGTACTGGATTCTAATAGCTCGAAACACATGCAGATTTTATGGTAGCTCGAGAGATCTGAAACAAGGAAACTCATTATCTCTTATGTTGATCATTATGCAAATGAAAACACTACAAAAAATGACACGCAGAGCTGCCGTAGGAGGCAAACCTCCTGGGACATAGGAAAGAATTTACAAGACAGGAAGATTGTTGAATTCAAGTTCAATTGATATACTCTAAAAATAGAACACAAAACATGTTAGCAAGGACTTGTGGAGGTGGAGAGTGAAGAGAGATGGAGTGTTCTCAGTAATGTCATACTATCACAGGCTTTTACTGAAGGAACAGTTGGACTTTCTACACTTATCTGTTTGGATACCCAAAGTACCCAGAAACATGTTATTTTTAATTGGCAGCAAAAAGGACGATGTCAAAAACTTGAAAAACAGAAGAATGGCATATATCAACTAGTGTTTATGTTCAGGCGAAGATGTGGATAATCTTCTGTTGCACTGTCAGGTGGCGACAAGAATGTGAGTGGTATTGAATTGGTTTGGGTTACATTAGATGATGCCATAATTATTGTGGCGCTGCTTAACTGGGGATGCAAGGTATGGAATGTTACCCCTTAGCCCTCATGTGGGTCCTGTGGATAGAAGAACAAAAGAACTTTTGATGGGATAGATTGTGTACATTTATGGAATAGCCTATTGTTCGTCCTTAATTTTTGGAGCACCCATGAGGTCCCTATTAGTATAGGAGATTGTGTGTCTTCTGTAGAGAAAAATATTTTACGTAGGTTTACTTTTTTATGTATTGCTTGCATAAAATTAATTAGCTCATAAAAGGTTGCTAATATGATAAGAGCACAAAAATTTAAGTGTTTAATTTGCTTTCACCTCCAGTTTTTATTCAATTTAGCTATAATGTTTAAGCTCGAGAACATTTTAATTACTGCTGCAGCATAAATGATGTTCCAGCTGGAATAGATAATTGGTTGCCATTTACAAAGAAATCAATGTTTTTCGTGGAACTCGTCTTTTGTATTCATTTTGTAAAGGGTAAATGGAATCATGTTTATGTTTTAGTTATCTTTTGTATTTACCTTGTAAATGGGAATAACTCTCCTTTTTTCTATAATTAATACCTTTATTTATTCAAACAAATTGAGCTCATTAATCAACAAATATTCTCATTACCGCCTTAATAGACCAAATTGAAACCTTCACATTTTCTATCTAGACTTTCATTCTCTTTGAGGAGACAATTTTTCATCTTTTAGCATCACATAGGTATAGTTTTAAAACAGAATTTCATAAATCACCTTGCCAAAGTTTCATATAAAGGATAAGATAGCAAACTTGAAAGCGCTTTCTCTGAATCTGGTATCAAGTCAATCCCATCTTTCAGGAGTAGAACAGCATCCTATATATACAGAAAATTTAACAGGTATAAGAACCATAACTCCAATGTACACTGAACAATAATTTTTTGAATTGATGTTTAACGACTAGCATCTATGCACCAGCCATTGGGGAAAGAGACGTGGATCTTTTCAGCATTTTAGAAACTTCAATCATGTTTGACATCTAGCCAATTCACTTCGAGAATCATACCAGCAAACAAAACCACCTGGTGTATTCTACCTCGACTAGTCCAACTTCAGCAATACGTCCAACTAACTGAAAACAATAATGCATTCTCAAACACACATTTCACATATCATACCCCCTTAAGCTCATGGATAGCTAAACATAACAGACACCAGAAACCAAAGAAGCCTCCAAAATCTCATGGCTTGATCTCCACAAAGATTATTAAAAATGTCCTTGAGTTGCCCCCAATCTAATATCCCTGACCTACTAACTTAGAAGGAACATTGCATCTTGACCTTTACCATAGATCCACCAGCACAGAAAAGTCTGCATTGTGCATGTCCAACATTTATACACTACACAGCCTTTTTTTTTTTTTGGTGACACTGGTAACTATACACTACATAGCCATGTCTCTGAGGTGTCTTTATTTCCCTTTGATTTCTGATGCAATGAATGGAAGATCAATAAATATGCTATGTGTCAAAAAGGGAAAAGGAAATGTTCAATTCCAATGCTGCAAGCCAGCATATCACTTGAGCTCTTTATGATTCAGAAGTAATATTAATTCAAAAAGGATACCCCTCCCATTTTAATGATTTGGGCTGTCTTTCGAGGAGATTAAGCATAACATATTTTAATGGATTATTACATTGACATTGACGAATGATGCATTAACATAATCTTTAGAAATATGTAAAAACAGAAAAGTTTCTTTTTCTTGTAACGGTGGTGTTCGGGTCAGCTTGCACGCACCTCGACAATTCCAAATGGTACCCACTCTCTACCACCAGCACAGGTATCGAGTAACTCTTCCAAGACTTAGGCAGATGAAAAGAAATCGCCTAGTATTTTTTTGAGTACCCAGGAGGCACTGCAAAAGGCAACAATTTATAACCTGATGATCCAGCCTTGAGAATCTAAGTTACCCTAAGTAGGATCTTGAGTTAATGACTTGGTGTCATCTCCAGGACCAAATATCCCTGATTCATTCAGTTATGCAAAAAATATCCCCAATTTAATTCAACAGATCGTGTTTCACGAGGTCTATCCAGAATCAGCCAGCCAAGTCATAGCAAATATCACATGGTTAAAATAAATGCCTATAATGATACTGCTGCCAGTTTCATTTCATATGAGGGTCTGCAACAACTTTATCCCAACTTGCAATAAGTATATGTTAAGAATAAGCTTCATACTCACAATACATAAACGTTGCTCGCAACCATACACGGAACTGACAAATCACATCACATTGCACAAACATAGTTTATTCTTCTTGGATTGGTAAAACTTAGAAGGGATAGCAACTATCCGTTAAAGAAGAATGAGACTCATTATCGAAAGACAAACTACAAGATGTGGTTGGAAATGAAAGAAAGAGGAAGATTTCTACCTGTATAAAGACTCCTTGTGATTCTGTAAGAATGCCTGCATCCTTCCACCTTTCACCAATGATTTGGTTCAACTCTTCAGATGGAAGAGATCTCAAATGCTGACCATTCATCCACCTGAAGTTCATAGCCATATTTTAAACAAGAATCAAGAAATGTAATATATTTATTAATGTCTTGGTAACCAAGAATTCCTATTTATCTAGCAGAAGAAAATATAATAATGTATTGATATGGAGACAAGGCATTACAGGGCTTCTTTGCAAATTGGATATTGAGAAAGCTTTCAATCATATGTACATTGGAATCTCTTTGGAGATGCTTTTTGATATGGGTTTTGGTAGTAAGTGGATAAATCGGATTTTTTCTGCATCTCCGCCGTCAGATTCGCGGTGCTTACTAGTGGGGCACCTCATGGATTCTTTTCTACCCAAAGAGGCCTTAGACAAGGAGACCCCTTGTCTCCTTTCCTCTTCACACTTGTCATCGAAGGTGTCACTAAGATGATGATCACCGTTTCACATCACAACTGGATCAAGGTCTTCTCTGCTGGCTTTAGAGGGCAATGCAATCTAGATATCTCACACATTCTTTATGCAGATGACACGTTAATCCTTAGTGGTGCTAAAGTAGACCAAGTCCTTTATTTGAGAATGATGCTATCGGCATTTGAGGCAGTATCTAGGCTGAACAATAATTACCTTAAAGCCAAATGTATGCAGACAATGAAGTGCACAACATTGAGCTATTGGCAGATACTATGGGTTGTCGCATTCGCTCTCTCCTTCCAAATATCTAGGCCTCCCACTTGGGACAAAAGCGAGCTACATGCAGATATTATGGGTTGTCGCATTCGCTCTCTTCCTTCCAAATATCTAGGCCTCCCACTTGGGGCCAGCGAACTCGGCGGCAATATGGAAAGATGTACTTTTTTTTTTTTGGGAAGGGGGGGGGGGGGGGGGGGGGGGGATAGGCTGGTTCCCATTAATAGTGTCTTGTGTCAACATGTACCATGTCTCTCTTTCCCCTCCCTCAAAAAGTGTCTTTTAGATTGGATAAAATCTGCAGAGAATTCCTTTGGCGAGGAAATAGGGAGAAGAAGGCTTTCAATTCGGTTAACTGGAAAACTGTTAGAACAGCCAAAAAGTGTGGTGGTATGGGGTCAAGAGATTTGAAGGTACAAAATAGCAGCCTACTGTCAAAGAGCACTGGAGATTCAATCAGGAAGAGCATTCTCTCTCGAAAACTCGTATCTGTGCTAAGTATGGGATTTCCAACCCTTGGACTTCCAGCCAACTCCTTCCCTCTTGGCTTTGGAGTCTGGAAAGTGGAAACACATCAGGGACAGGTGGGAGCTTTTTACAGATAATTGCACCATTAAGGTGGGAGATGGCAGAAAAAACAAGATTTTCGCAGGATGTGCGGCATCGCAGATCCCCTTATAAGGACGTTGTCCCTGATCTATATGGTGTGACTGCGTCCAAGACAGCTATAATCTCAGAATATAGGCATGACCATGGATGGCATATCAATTTCAGGAGAAATCTCAATGATTGGAAGCTTGAAAACTATTTTGGTATTGCAATCTCTCGGTGGTGCCTCACCAGCTACCTCCTCTCCAGATTGTCTCTCTTGGAGGTCACCAAAAGGTTACTTTACTGTCAAATCTTGTTACCCCATCTTGACACATTGTTGTCCTCAGAATACTGAATGGCCTTGGAAGTACGTAAGGTCAAATGTTCCACTTCGTTAGTGTCCAAAGAAGCATGCCTCACACAAAGCAACCTCCAAAAAAGGGGCATACAACTTTGTAACAGATGCGTTCTTTGTGAAGCCCAAATGGAGGAAAAGAACCATCTGTTCCTCTATTGTAGGTTTTCCACTCAAATTTGGGACTTTATGTTAAAAAAATAAATTAGCTTGAATTGGTGTGTGCCCAAACTAATCATACTTTTTTTGCAAGCATGATAATATCCCATCCCTCCCTATTTTTTTGCAAGGATGGTATAGGAAAGGTTTTCGGGAATCTTCTGTTAGCATCTGGTATACAATTCCATCTGCGATTTGGTGGAGCAGAACATCAGGATGTTTGAAGACAAAAACTGTTCTGTTATAGAAGTTAAACGCAGATGTATTTTTTTGCTTAGTTTTTGGTGCAACATGGCAGATGTAAATTTTTCTGACCCTAGTGCCATGATTGACTTCATTAGCGAATTGATAACCTGTGATGATTATTGTTTTCTGGTTGTAACCCTCCGGCATTATCTTTTTGCTGTGCATATAATAGAAGTTACTCTCTGATTGATCAAAAATACGTTTATAATACCTCAACTTGGTCGAATCAAATATGGCACCACTTTTGTTCACACGTTCAATTGTGAACTTTTCAACTGCAAATAAAATGAGAAGCTATCACACTTGAAATGCAAATAAATAGAAATGAGTGCAAGCTACTGAGCTAGTATTAGCCATGTTAACACAGCATAGGGGCAATCGAGTACCAAGTTGTTCAAGGGTGTAAAACTCATTTTCTGTACCATCACCCCATCCCAAAAGAGCTAGATAATTCACCATTGCCTGAGGCAAATAGCCCATGTCCCTGAACTGTCAGCAAAAGGAAAACACTGAGATTTCTCACTTCTACAGTTCAAAAGGAAAGGGTAGAGAACATCCAAAGCAAAGGAATAACATATGTTTACCTGACAAGTAAACCCCTAAAACCGTTTCAAAAGGAAAGCATGCAATAATCATTTACCTGACCAACTGAAGTTGCACCATGCCGTTTAGAGAGCTTGCTTCTATCAGGGGCAAGAATTAAAGAAACATGCGCAAAGTGGGGCATTGAAAAACCTAGTGCCTACAGCAGGGCAGCAAGGATTTTTCTCCGTGAGCTTCTAGAAGAGACATCATACACCCAAAACTACCTAATGATTCTTTTCTTCTTTTTCCATTTTCTTTACTCTCTTTTTTCCTTTAGCTTTTCTGCCATTTTTTTTCCTTCAATTTGGGGGGGGGGGGGGGGGGGGGGGTGGAGAGAGACAGGAAAGCAGTACCTTGTATATTAATGCTTGCCTTAGAGTATTCGGCAAATGTTCCTCCGCTCTGAAGCATCAAGATTCCATCAGTACTTGTGTGCCAAATAATCAATTCAAAAATACATGCTACATACATTAAAAAGTGGTAGTATCCATGTGCAGCAAACAAATGATACAACCTATGTTACAGGGAGTCATAGCCTCACGTACAAATCGTGGCATGGGTAAGCTCGATTTTTAGCAAGTTTTTAGTACATTTCAAGGTAACCATGTCAATACCCATTTGACAATGTTATATCAAGGCAAATGAATGAGTTCGTGTAAGATACAATACACAACTGAAAAGGACACAGAATTGTTCTTGCACATGTTTCTATATCAAAAGAAAGTACATGTACAATAGTCAATCCTTGACATTTCAGGGCCTCCCTGCGACCAATCTTATTCCACTTTCAAGTGGAATAAATTTTGGCAATCATCATCTAGTAAACGCCATAACATTGAGAACTAAAGATCACTATAATTAAATAACCCTCTTCACCGTCACCTCAAATTCTCAGTGGGAATTTTACAATGGCCTTGGCCTCTAGTATATTTCGGTCATAGAGTATTGAAATTAGATACTCTATTACCTTATGACATGGGAGATAGCCATAGTAGCATCATCAACTGTGACACAAAAGTTGTAAACAGGTTGTCCATTACTTCTCATGATCACAAAGTCTCCAAGCGTGTCGAAGTTCCAACTGACCTTCATGAAATTGTAACAAAGTTAGTCCACCATAATAACAGAGATGTACTAGCATCTTGCCCGTGCATTGCATGCAAGATTTCCAGTTATTGGACCGACATCATTATTTACAAGAGATTATATAACATGTTAGGAAAAGAGATTCTCACAATATTGTCACACGCCACTTACGTTCCCAAAAGCTCACTCTTCTCCCATCACCCAACCTAAATGAAATGTTACCATTAAACCCTTCCCACACTTTTAAGATTTCCTCCATAGCCCACGCCCATAAGAGAGAGACAATTTTTGTCTTCCATCCCCTTTCAAAACTCCATACTTCTCCGACAATCACCTTCCTCCAAAGAGCATTCACTTCTACCACAAATCTCCACAACCACTTTCTCAATAACGCTTTTCTCAAACCTTCCGACCAAACATGTGAGGAGAAAATATTTCCTTTGCAAGACATATTTCCGACTTAGACTGTATCTGGGTGCATTTCGATGAACCATCTTTCTGCACCCTCCATCTAAATTTAGTGCCGGCATAGCCAAATATTCTTGTACAAGTGAATATTGTGTTTCTTTGCTTCTTTAGAGAAGTACGACTCTCTGTCTCTAAAATCCATTTTCTTCCAGCTCTCTTATAAGAATTTAAGCTTTACAAACGGAAACATAAGAAAAAAACTATTCTCAAAGCACCTATGGTTCCTTTCCACATTGTCCAGAAAATACACAAGGGGACACATCTCCATAATTTCTTCAGCTTCTTTGTGCACTGTCAGTTCCATCTGGTTTAGATAGCAAATTTAATTAAAAGAAACTTCTAACCGTTACCACTTTTGCCCGCCGTACATCATTGAGAGAAAAGGGGCAAAAAAAAAAAATTGCAAGAAAGAAATATGCAAAGGGATACTTATGTGTTAGGGTATTAGTATTTTGTAGTACCTTCTTTTTACTATATCTAAGTTCCATATTTCCCAATTTAAATGATTAGTATCCTATAGTACTTCTTTATCTATTTTTTTCTACAATCTCTAAGTTCTACTCCCTTTCCCAATTTAAATGTCTCTCTAACCAGGCATATGTGCAAAAGCAGGCATACGTGTGAAAGCAGGAAGAAATTATTTAAACGAGAGTAAGCACAAAAGTGAGGCTAAAACTAACTTCTGAAAAGTTTTAACCATCTTTAGTATAGAAGTGGTCCAACTGCACTTTCTAATAGATATTTGAAAATGTTCGAAAGCATGTTGATAGCAAAGGTTCCATTTCACGAAAATCGAGAAAATTTATGAGCGCCAAAACGTGGTTATGATGTTTAATAGTAGATGAATTGTATCAAAAGATATTAACATGACATGAAGAGAGTTACAAAAGACATATTAAACAATCACCTTTCAATTTCACTGTAGAAATCATTAAATTAAATATAAGATACAAGATTGTATTATTTGAAAAACGCTATATAACGTTCAAACTCCAATCAACAGTAGCTTAAAATTCCGATTGATAACACCAAAGCCCATAATCACCATATTACTACACAGCAATTTTACTGAGTTTGAAGCCACCAATTGATAACCTAGAGAAGTTAGTCCACCTATCTAAATAAGGCAATAAACTCATATAATCATAGCTCTTACTTTAAGAAAGAGGTAGTCACGCTCCAACTTAAAATCATAATAAATCCATCCTATGATAATTATTACCAGCGAAAAAATGGTCAGAACCACCCCTTTCTTCTTTTGTTTCTAATCTTCTAGAAAACGAGGATAACATCATAACACAATGTTTTAAGCAATAAACTTGCCATTATTAGGTTGGGCAACATCTAAAAAAACATTCTTCGATTTATTCACCAGTTGGCAGTTCAACGTTATAGTTTGGACCGCAATTATGACAATAAAAAGAGGAAGAACCACCAGCTTAGACGGAAATATTTTTTTTATTCAAGTAAATGTATTTTCATTCATAAACATGGCCACAACGGCTGTATACAATTAGACGGAAATATAAATTTTACTAGTAAAAAGTAGTAGAGAAATATCACTAACTTCACCACGAATGAGGTCATCAATTTTTAAACTCCCTTCTTTCGGTACTCGAAACCGATATGTGTATGGGGTCCCCTTTGCCAGCTCTTCTTGCACTTCCTCCTCTGTAGCACTGGCCCACCTCCCAGTGTATACCGGAGGCAACTGCTTCAACTTTGCAATCTCTTTCATCTTCTCTAATTCCTAGACAACAGAAAATGGTTTATGTATTACAGAATCATTCAAGAAGATATACCACAAAGTGGACAAACATATTGACCCATCAAGCTAATAGCAATGGAGCAGCTTAAGATGGCATCAAACTTGCGAGCGCCATGCTCCTGAAACTAGTCTAATAGGTGGAATCCAAAAGGATTCTTTAGCACGAATATCTGCTTTGTCAACTTACATTCTAGATGTATAGATTTTTACTCTCAAAATTCTCACTGCAAAACTCGGATAGCACTACCGAAGGAAAGAAATCAAAATTCAGTAGAGTCACCTCATTTGAGCAAAAACATCGATAAACATGACCGGATTGTAAAAGTTTTTCAGCAAATTGCTTGTAAAGGGCATTCCTCTCGGACTGCCTGTATGGGCCATAGTTCCCACCAATTCCAGGACCTGCAAAAAAAAAAAAAGGGGGGGCAAGATGTCATCATTTTATTTTTATTCTTTGATAAGCAAACAATATCTCATCGATAATTGTGATCGCTTAGAGTTACTGTCGAATGAGCTGGCAGATCTAATCACAATCTGCTCTGTGAATGAGCTGGCAGATTTGATTATAATCTGCTCCTATAAATATGTGATATGACGTATTTTAGGAAAAGATATTAGGAGTTATTCTAGGAAAATAGTTAAGAGGAAATCCCTTGATTTAAGGCTCCTATGAATTAGGGATTGATTAGTTTTTTCTGATCTTTTTGTTCTAGTATAAATACTGTACAGTTCTGTGAATAAAGTAAGCTTTGCATTCTCTGAAAACTTTCATGGTATCAGAGCATGAGTTTTATCCCTAATACCATATGGGCAAAACAGATTCTTCTAGAACAGAAGACAAAAGTTCTTCTTCGACAGAAAATCTGATGGCACAAGGAGGCGATGCTTCTCACATGCCCTTCCAGTTAACTTCTCATAGATTAAATGGGAAGAACTATCTGGAATGGGCACAGTCCGTAAAGCTTGCAATCGATGGCCGTGGAAAGTTGGGACATCTGACCGGAGAGACGAAAAAGCCAGAAGTCGGAGACCCAAAGTTGAAAACTTGGAGATCAGAGAACTCACTCGTGATTGCCTGGCTAATAAATTTCATGGAACCAGTCATAGGTAAACCTTATCTTTTTCTACCCACTGCTAAAGATGTGTGGGAAGCTGTTAGGGAGACATATTCTGATGTAGAAAATGCCTCTCAAATTTTTGAGTTAAAAATTAAACTATGGCAGGGTGAGAGGGAAGTCACTGCTTATTATAATGAAATGGTGTCTCTGTGGCAGGAATTAGACCAGTGTTACAATGATGAATGGGAGTGTCCGGTGGATAGTGTGAAAGCAAAAAGAAGGGAAGAAAATGAGAGAGTTTACCTGTTTTTAGCAGGACTAAACCGGGAGTTTGACGAGGTTAGGTCACGAATCCTAGGAAAGAACCCTTTGCCCTCACTTCGTGAAACCTTTTCTGAACTTAGGAGAGAGGAAACTAGGAGGAAAGTTATGCTAAAACCTGATTTTAACCATGAACTAAAACCTGCCATAGACTCTTCAGCTCTTGTAACAGTGAAAAATGAAGACGACAAAAAGAAAAAGCCATGGTGCAATCATTGTAAAAAACACTGGCACACCCGTGAAACATGTTGGAAGATTCATGGGAAACCAACAAACTGGGAGAAGAAAGGAGTTGATAATCGTGGCTCTCAATATCAACATGGTCAGGCTTTCCAAACTTGTTTTGATCAGGGACAACAATCTTCTCCAGAAACATCTCCATTCACAAAGGAACAACTGGAAATTCTGCACAAACTCCTTCAATCTCCACAATTTCGTCCTAGTGCACCAAATCCTTCTAATCCTTCTTGTTCTTTTGCTGAAACATGTACTGTACCGTCCGCTTTTCTTAGTGCCAAATCTAACCAAATAAATCTTTGGATCATAGATTCAGGAGCTAGTGATCACATGACAGGAAGTTCCCATTTTTTCTCTACTTACACTCCTTGTGCAGGGAATAATAAAGTCAAGATAGCTGATGGTTCCTTCTCTGCAATTGCTGGAAAAGAAACTGTTAAACTATCACCATCTCTTGCACTTTATGATATCCTTCATGTTCCAAAACTTTCTTGCAACCTGGTTTCCGTCAGTAAATTAACCCGTTCTCTTAATTGTCGTGCTATTTTTTACTCTAGTTTGTGTGAATTTCAGGACAAGGTCTCGGGGAAGACGATTGGCAGTGCTAGAGAATCTGGAGGTCTTTATTTTCTTGAGAATGGGAACAACTCACTACAACTGAATCCAATTTGTTTGAACTCTACTTCTGTTTTGAATAAAGTCATGCTTTGGCACTATAGGCTTGGACATCCTAGTTTTTATTATTTAAGACATTTGTTACCTCAACTATTTAGAAATAAAAATCCGTCTTTGTTCCAATGTGAATTCTGTGAAATGGCTAAGCATCACCGATCTTTTTTTCCCTCTCAAAAGTATCAGGCTTCAAAGCCTTTTACGATGATTCATAGTGATGTTTGGGGACCATCTAGGATTTCAACAATGTCTGGAAAGCGATGGTTTGTAACTTTTATTGATGATCATACTAGAGTGAGTTGGGTTTATTTATTGAAGGACAAAACAGAGGTAAAAAATGTGTTTGAAACTTTCTATGTCATGGTAGAAACACAATTTAATGAAAAAATCAAGATTTTCCGAAGTGATAATGGTCGTGAATTTTTTAATGAACAATTAGGAAGTTTTTTCAGAAAAAATGGGGTAGTACACCGAAGCTCTTGTCCAGATACACCTCAACAAAATGGCATCGCAGAAAGGAAGAATAGGCACCTTTTAGAGGTAACGAAGGCTTTAATGTTTACTAGTAAAGCTCCACAGTACCTTTGGGGAGAGGCTCTCTTGACTGCTACTTACCTTATTAATAGGATGCCATCCCGGCCTCTCAAATTTAGAACACCTTTTAATGTATTCAGAGAGAGTTTTCCTAGTTCTAGACTAACTGCAGATCTGCCACTGAAGGTTTTTGGGTGTACAACGTTTGTTCATATTCATCCTCATAATCGTAGTAAACTTGAACCGCGAGCTAAGAAGTGTGTTTTTGTAGGATATGCTCCAAGTCAAAAGGGATATAAGTGTTATGATCCACATGCTAGAAGGATAATTGTCACAATGGATCTAACTTTTTTTGAGTCCCAACTCTATTTTACTACTCATCTTCAGAGGGAGTATCATGTAGGTGAAGATTCGTCTTTTTGGGATATTGAGGAAACTAGACATCAGACAAATAAGGAGCTAGACTTTACAATAAATGCTAATGTGAGGGATATAGGAGAAGATATGAATAAGTGTGATCCAAGAGATAATAGGGACCCAAGTGACTTAAATGATAAGAACTCTGATAATGAACTTGTAGAGCCTTCAGATGACAAAATTAAAAATGGAAACAGAGAACAAACAAAAGAAATACAGGTGTATTCGAGAAGGAACCGAACTCAAGGAAAAAGACCGAAAATTCTCAACACTATCAACAGTCAGTTCCGCGGGACCTTACTGGAATCCAAGGTAATTTTCCACCTGATTCTAATTCTAATTCCTTCTCAGATCTGGATCTTCCTATTGCAAAACGCAAAGGTGTTAGAAATCCCTCTAAATATCCTATTTCTATGTTTGTGTCCTATAAAAAGTTGTCTCCTAGTTATTCAGCCTTTACTTCACAACTTTCTAGTGTGGAGATTCCAAAAAATGTGCAGGATGCTCTACGAGTTCCCGAGTGGAAGGAGGCTATTTTGGAGGAAATGCGAGCTCTTGAAAAAAATGAGACATGGGAGTTGGTGGATCTACCAAAAGGAAAAAAACCAGTGGGCTGCAAATGGGTGTTCACCACCAAATTCAAATCAGACGGGTCCTTGGAGAGGTATAAGGCCCGCCTAGTAGCAAAGGGATTTACGCAAACATATGGCATTGACTATGTCGAGACGTTTGCTCCAGTAGCTAAGCTAAACTCAATTAGAGTTCTCTTGACAATCGCGGTAAATCTTGATTGGTCTCTTCAACAGTTAGATGTGAAGAATGCTTTCTTGAATGGGCAATTAGAGGAAGAAGTCTATATGGACCCCCCGCCAGGTTTTGAAGAGAAGTACAAGTCAAAGATATGTAGACTTAGAAAATCTCTTTATGGCCTCAAACAGTCTCCACGGGCTTGGTTCGAAAGATTTACTCAATTCGTGAAGAAGCAAAGGTATGTGCAAGGACAAGCAGATCACACATTGTTTACTTGACATTCACTAGAAGGAAAAACAACAGTTCTTATAGTGTACGTCGATGATATCATCCTCACAGGAGATGATGTGGTTGAAATAAAAAATTTAAAGGAACGTCTTGCCTCAGAATTTGAGATAAAGGACTTAGGCCCGCTAAAGTATTTTCTTGGCATGGAGGTTGCACGATCAAAGAAAGGGATTATAGTCTCACAAAGGAAGTATGTTCTTGATCTGTTAAAAGAAACAGGAATGAGTGGTTGTAGACCAGCTGAAACTCCAATTGACCCAAATGTAAAGTTTGCAAAGGAAGGAAAATTGATTGATAGGGGCCAATATCAGAGATTGGTAGGCAAGTTGATTTACTTGTCTCATACTAGACCTGATATCGCCTTTGCTGTGAGTCTAGTCAGTCAATTCATGCATTCTCCACGAGAAGAACACCGAGAAGTTGTTTACCGAATCCTAAGGTATCTAAAGAGTTCCCCTGGGAAAGGGTTGTTCTTCAGAAAGAATGAGCAAAGAAGTGTTGAGGCTTATACGGATGCGGACTGGGCTGGTTCATCTACATATAGAAGGTCTACATCTAGATATTGCACATTTGTATGGGGAATTTTAGTGACATGGAGAAGTAAGAAGCAAAACGTGGTGGCTCGAAGTAGCGCTGAGGCTGAGTATCGATCCATGGCACATGGAATTTGTGAAATGTTATGGCTCAAGAGATTATTGCAAGAACTAAGAAGACCTATGAGGCTGCCAATGAAGTTGTATTGCGACAATAAGGCTGCCAATGAAGTTGTATTGCGACAATAAGGCTGCCATAAGCATTGCTCATAATCCAGTTCAACATGACAGAACAAAGCATGTTGAAGTGGACAGACACTTCATTAAAGAGAAGATTGAAGATGGAAGCGTGTGTATCCCTTTTGTACCAACAAAAGAACAAGTTGCAGATATTTTCACAAAAGGTCTTTTCAGAACTACCTTTGAGACCTTTGTCAGCAAGTTAGGCATGTTCGACATGTACATGCCAACTTGAGGGGGAGTGTCGAATGAGCTGGCAGATCTAATCACAATCTGCTCTGTGAATGAGCTGGCAAATTTGATTATAATCTGCTCCTATAAATATGTGATATGACGTATTTTAGGAAAAGATATTAGGAGTTATTCTAGGAAAATAGTTAAGAGGAAATCCCTTGATTTAAGGCTCCTATGAATTAGGGATTGATTAGTTTTTTCTGATCTTTTTGTTCTAGTATAAATACTGTACAGTTCTGTGAATAAAGTAAGCTTTGCATTCTCTGAAAACTTTCAGTTACGTCTTAAGGAAAAAAATGATGAAAACTAAGACAGAATTTAAATACTGTCTCACTTTCACAATGACAAGCAACAAGCGACAAGGATTTGATTCCTGGCCTTCATTATAACTCTCGCGTTATAGCATTTTTTACTAGCAAGTTGTAAATTTCTGCTGATTGAAAACTTAAAAAGCAGGATATTATAAAAGCAACAAGCAATTAACAGCTCGCGAAGTAAAATAAAGAGATTGATTTGTGTCAAAAGTCACATATTCAATCTGGCGTGACTGACAAGGAAATCAATATAGCACAGAGCTAGACCAATGATGGTTGGAAGTTAGAATTTAGAAGAAATTTTAACAACTGGGAAATAGAGAGAGCTACAATGTTATTACCACAATTTTTAAATCAAACTAAAGTGATGGATAATCGAAAGGATACTACATGGCTGAAAGAGAAGAATGATGGCAGCTTTAGTGTTAAGTCCTGCTACCAACTTTTTGCTAAAGAATGGGCTAATGAATTGAGGAGGAGCCTTCGAAAACAAAAGTTGGCTAGAATTCACAGATGGTCTGGGCACTATGTGAAGGAATTCCCAACTTTTGGCGTACTTTTGTACTTTCCACTGCCTCCTTGGAGCTGACTTTTGTTAGGAAATTCTCTTACTTATTGAAAAAAAAAAACACGCATTTAATTAATGCTATAGAGTCCCTGGTTTTGCCTTTTGACTTCAGCATTTAAAATTCGGAAAATGTTTCATCTTCATTGATCAACTAATGACATTGAATTTAGCTATTGAACTTTGACAGTTTTGTATGTGCAAAATATTAAATTCCAGTTGCATTGACAGTAAGTGAATTCTAGCACAATCAAGAATTTATTGCTCAGCAATCAAAAGACTTGTCTAAATGTTCCCTTCTAAGGACGCTAACAAGACAAGCCAAATTGCAGCAACCTGAGCTTACTCAGCTTAGGCTCGACTACTCCTAAATGGGGTTTGAGAGTTATCGCTTCATGGGTGAATCTATGCAGAAAAGTGTGCGCTTCAAAAAAAATTGACCTTTTCACTTTTAAACAGTAAAATCAATGAGATACACCCTTTATCGAATATTAATACGATCCTTGGCTATGATGAGACAGATAGGTTATGAGCAGGTTTGGAGGGGGATCTCCTGTAAAGGTTCCTTGGTTGGTGAGTAAGTAAAAGAGGAAGGGTATCATGACTGGTCCCCATATTAGATCTCCTCCAATTTTGGATAAAAAGGAGAGAGCCTATCATAACAGCCCCCGTATTAGATCTCCTCCAATTTTAGACAAAAAGAGAGAGTCTGCCTTTCTTACATACCTTCCAGTAGGGCTGAACAACCTTTACCAATCAAATAAAAAAAAAATAGGGCAGAACAACCAAGGCTAAATGACGAAATGTTCACCAACAAAATCAATTAATGGATCTCTCTCTTCTTTGGCCTTCCTAGTTCCGTCCCCTTTGTTGATTGAATGTTGGTCTGGCATGTGCCTTACTTTGTCTGTATATGATAGTTAAAGCAAGAAACACTCGAATTGGTCCAGAAGTGAAAGCGATAACTATTTAACTTTTGATGAATTAAGCTTTCATTAGTTGAGAAAAAGATCCCATCAGGAAAAGCATTGGAACTCTTCCGAATAGTGGCAAAATTCCAGAAGGAATCTATACAGTTATTCTCGGATAAAAACAAATGACCGAAACATCTCTATTTTTTTCTTTATGATATTGCTGATGATTTAATCAATCCCACAACTTGTTAGGGACTAAAGCATAGTTGTTGTTTATATAATATTGCAGATGATTTGGGGATTAACAATAATAATTTTGCTTCTAGCAAGTCTCGTATTAGATGCCGAGCAGCTCAGCTCAAACCTTGGGGGAAAATGTTGGAGGTTTAAAAGCTTGCATTGAGTTTTGAACAATTCTATTTACACATAAAAGAAGACATTTACATGTAAGGGAAAGAAATGGTGACCTTCATCCCAAGCAAGACCCAGCCAAGAAAGGTCACGAAGCACAGCCTCCTCAGACTCCCTAGTGGATCTTTCGAGGTCAGTGTCTTCAATCCGGAGTATAAATTTTCCGCCTTTGGACCTGTTAACAGAGAGAGACAAGTAAAAAGCGCCTTCAAGTATGACGAAGTAAATTAGAGAAGGAAAAGGGGACGGACCTTGCGTATAAGTAGTTAAAGAGTGCAGTTCTAGCGCCTCCCACGTGGAGATTACCGGTAGGAGACGGCGCAAAGCGAACACGGACATCCTCCGATGAAGCATAAACTGAGAAGCTTCTTCTTCTTCTTCTACGGAAGCAGAGTAGTGACTGGCCATTCTTCAATTCAGGGATCAACCTTGCTCTAAACCACGGCGCCGCCGCCGCCACCGTCGCCATTCAATCTTCAATGTCAGGATAACGAGTTCGAGTCCTTTCCTCAGTCTTTAACCCGATTATTAATTGACCCGGCCCAACTTAATGAGTCCCCAAACCCGAATATAACGGGCAATTTGCACCAACTACCTTATTTTTTATTTAATTTTTGTAGCTTTATTTTTCTAAAATTACATTTCATAACTGGTCCAATAACTTTTAAAATACATGTACCTCTCTATTCTCCCTCACTACATATTTAAAATTTATCATCTTCTTCAAACCCTAAAAAAAAATCTCTCTCCTCTCTCCCTTTCCCATCACTGCCGCCTCTCTCCCTCTCTTTCTCTATCTTTGACCTCTCTTCTCCTTCAGCCAAATTTCGTGAGGCAACTGAGCATTAAAGCTCGTAGAAACTATAGCAACGTCGCTGTTGCACAAGTTGTTGCTGCTTCCTAGTCGAATAACAATCATGACTTTACTCCGACGGCTGCTAAAGTCGGCGATGCTGCTGCCATTGCTCCTATTGTTGATGATGATGAGGTGGCAGTGACGGTGATGAAACGACCCCAAATCTGAGAATACACTCAGATCTGAAAAAGAGGAAGAATTGGGTTTCACCGGAGCCACCACTACCACCACCACTATTACTACCATCTCCATTTCCAAACTCGTAAAAACTTAAGGCTCTAGTTCTTCAGATCTGAACTTCATATGCTTCATGTATTAATGGTTTTTGGTGGTGGTTCGGTATGTTTTTTGGAGTGGAAGAGGACAGTGGTGGATCGAAGAAAGGCGGCGGAGGAAGGATGAGGCTTTTTCCAGTTTGTTGTGGTGGTTCGGTAGGGTTTTTGGAGTGAAGCAGGATGGTGGATCGGAAGAAAGGCGACGGAGGAAGGAGGAGGGTTTTTCCAGTTGTTGTGGTGGTTCGGTAGGGTTTGTGATTGTGGTGTTTCAGTATATTTCTGTGTATTTCGCTATATTTCAATGTACTGTTTCAGTATATTTTAGTGTACTGTTTCAGTATATTTCGCTATATTTCAATGTACTGTTTCAGTATATTTTAGTGTACTGTTTCAGTATATTTCGCTATATTTCAATGTATTTCTAATTTACGAAACAGCTTCTAATACATTTCATTGTATTCCATTGTATATACGCATACTGCAATTTTATATTTCTTAAACAATCAACCATATTTCATTGTATTTCAATGTATATTTTTCTGTATTTGGAAGTATTTCTAAAAGATTGGAATGGAGTAATTTGGAGAGAGAAACATGGGTTGTTATGGAACTTTAGCCGTTATGCGTGATACATGGTTGATTTAATTTAACTTACCATTTAAAATGAAAGAAGAGAATATGTTCCATAAATACAGCCTATTTTTACTCTGCCAAATTTTGTATTTTCGTGTATTTCAAAAACGCGAAATATAATCGAATACAAAAAAAAAAAAAAAAAAACCAGCAAAAAACTTTTGAATGGAGTGATTTTGATAGAGAGACATTAGCTGTAATGGAACCTCATGAGGTTTGCGTGAATCATGGAACCATTAATACAAATTACCATATAATTTGAAAAAGATTTTTATTGCCATAAATATAGCCTTTTTTTTATTCAACAGCCACGCTGTATTTCGCTGTATTTAAAAAACGCAAGATACAACTGAAATACAGCCAAAAGCAGCTACGAATTGTAAATCTTCAACTTATAGCTATAACTTGTTAGAAGGTGTTAAAAGGTAGTTATTTGTGTAAATTTTACTTATCCTTGCTCGGGTGGTCTTAATTTTTCCCTCAAATCTTTTAACTTTTTGTCCTTCAGTAAAATTTCAGCCTTATACACAAAATTTATAAATCAATTTGCGCATGAGCAGAATTTACAAATATCTCTATCTTAAGACCTAATTGTATGGCCAGATTTGTAAAATTCTGCCTTAAGGGCTAAGGCAGAATTGCATGGGCATAATTCTGCCTTAAGGCGGAATTTTGCAACTTTTGTCTTGCAATTTCTTTTTTTTTACTGAGCTGGGATTCGAACCCACAACCTGAGAGTATTAGGCGAAGGGAAAAACTTAAAGACCACTAATTTGAAGGGCAAAAATTAAAGACCACCCAAATGAAGGACAATCCACGCAAAAAAAAAAAAAAAAGTACACTAATTGTCCGTCAAACGATAGAATATGTACCCTAATTTACCCATATATATTTAAACTATTTATACAGCAGTCCACACAGTATGAACAATTTACCTCAATACCCACAGAATATTGCGGCATTCCCCTTTACTTGCAGCTTCCCCTTGAATTGTAAAATTGGATCTTTCCTTTTCCAGTTTCCAACAAGTGAAAATACATGTTTTAGCCTTTTCTAATACGTAAAGAATATTTTTTATTCAAATAGATAGAAGGAAGAGCAAATTCGATTCAATAGGTAGAATGAGGGAATTTTTTAACCATTTCTAATACATTAAGGGCATTTTTTACCCTTTTCTGTTCTTTTTTCTCTTAATTTCCTTTTCTCTTAGTTGGCTCCTTTTTTTCTCATTAATTCTTTTTTTTTAAATTAGATTGTCTTCTTCTTTTTTTCCCTTCATTTTTGTGTTCTTTTTTTTTTCTTTTTAAAGATTAAAATAAAAATATTAACTAACTATTTTTTATTAATAAAAATATAGAAAAATTAAATAACTAGACTACAAAATAAATAATAATAATAATAATAAATACTAAAGTTACTAGCTTATTTATTAAAACCTAAATTAATATTAAAAAAATATGACTGCTCTATCTTTTGTAATTTTTTTAAATAAAAGTTAACTTGCTAAAAATGACATAATAATTAAAATATCAAAACTAAGCTCAAACTCTGTGATATCATGTCAGTATATGATACATACCATGTGGATATCACAGAGGAATTAAAAGTATGTTTGTTGAAGGATTGAATCAATCTCTATGATATTCTGTCAGTATATGATATACACCATGTGCTATCGTCGAAGAATGAGTTGTGTTTTTCTTGTGGGAATGAACCAGTCCTCTATGATACGGTGTCAATATATGAGATATACCATGTGAGTATCATAGAGGACTGATGAGTGTATTCTTTTGAATGAATGAACTAGTCATTATGATATTATGTTAGTATATGATATATACCATATGGGTATCATAGAGGATTGAGTGCTTTTCTTAAAGGAATAAATCAATCTTCTATGATACTCTGGCAGTATATGATATATACCATGTGAATATCATAGATGACTCTAGTATTTTTAAAAGAATGAACCAATTTACTATGATACCTTATTAGTATATGATATATCACGTGGGTATCATAGAGCAGTTGTGTTTTTCTTGAATAAATAGAATAGTCCTCTGTGATACCCTGTCAATTTATTATATATTGTAACGCCTCGTACCTTCGTGCTAAGGTTTGATCTATAATATGTGATATAATGAAATCAAAATGAAAAGTGTAGGAAGCTTTTTTAAACCTATAAAAGGTATAAGAAGAGCCTTTGGACCAATTAAAGTTGGAAGCAACTTTACGGACCATGTTTTCAAGTGAGTGTGCACAAGGTCTCACTTCAAGCGAGCATAACCCCCTTATTAATCAAAAATTTGGGAAAACTTTCTTAATAAAAGTTGTAGCCATTTTACTGAAGGGTCGCAAAGTAGTCTATTAAGCACATATATGCGACACATATTGTAATATGGGCCGCAAATTGCCATCTGCAACGCATTTTGGACAAAATTTCAATCCCGAAGTTTCCAGCATTCTGTTTTGATATATATGATTTAGCATTTGTAGCATAATGCAATTTGCGGGCAGATGCAAATGCAGACCACACCCGGAATTTATTAAAGTCGTATTTTTTTGAAATTTTGTTATATTTTCTATCATGACCCACCCACCTAGGTCATGACTGGCGCTCAGTTAGCCTAAGCCTACTGAGTAAGCCTGAACCATTTCATGTTAGTAGAGTTTTCTCTGTACCGAGAGAAAATTCATAAATCAAAACCTATCAACGCTCATTAAAATAATCCAACAAGCTACAATACCAACATATTAAGTTTTATAGAGCATCGGAATCCCAAGCCATGGGCTTTCGCAAAACTTATAAGTCCCAAGCTATTCTTTACTGACACAAGCCAAAATAAGATGACCGACTTAAGGAGCAAAACTATAGGATTTGAAAAAAAAAAATACACTATAGTAGTCAACAACATGATGGCCCATGCGAAACAAGTGCGGGGTTTATTGGATTCGTTGTCAGCTATGTCTATCGCTCTGTCTGATTCAGAATGTCACCCTCGGCTAAGTTATCTGTAGGAAAATAAACAAGGGAGTGGGGTCAATAACACCGACTGAGTGAGTAATAATATCAACCATAGCGTTTTATTTGGGACAAGCATACGTATAAGAAATCATAAAACATGTAAAATCATCAAAAGATATCTCCTTTAAACTAACAGAACAATACATCTGTGAAAACTATGTTTAAACTAGTTAAATAATCACGTTCTTATTTATTGGGAGGTCCCTATGCCAGTATCGAAATATACATTCTGACACTATGTATTTACCATAGTCGTCTGACTATCCCGTCAGCTAGGTTCTAGAGAGCCTTTGTATAATACGAGTTCACTTACAAGGTGCACCAGGTCTAACGATCCCGATGTTATATAACGGCGAATCTGGCAAAGGTTCTTCCAAAAGTTCTTTTTTCATAATATAAATCTATTCTTTCCGTGTCAAGAATTAAATCCAGCAGTACATATCAACTCATCCTTATCAGAAAAAAAAATATAACAACTCATAAATGACATATTTCAAGAACATCCAGTATGTAAAAGTGAATCGATTTGTTTTCATATATAAGGTCATACTGTTGCTTGTCCACGTGCAAATAATCTCTTTCGTTAGAAAACCAGTTCTATGCAAGAAAACGAATTTAACATGCTACAATAAAAAAAAATCAACTATAAAAGGAATTATCACTCATTGTACTCTTGCCGAATAACTCCAATTCGCTTCCGACAATTGTCTCCTTGAAGTATCAGTTATCTAAAATATATAAAGAAATATTCGAGTCACATGTGGGCTATCAGATGCCAATTTTCCCCAATTAACCTATGCTCATCAAGTTACTAAAATTTGATTTCTAGCTACTGTTATTCTCTGTTTGGACAAAGCATACCAACAACATGTTTTTCAGTTTCATTCCCCAAATTTAGAACTCTAGAAGAAAATTCCAATTTATTTGATTCTAAATCTTAGTTCTTATTGCTCCCTACCCAACAAAAGAATGAATTTAGTAATGAGAGAACTTACTTGCAAAGTCAAGAGTAGAGAAACTAGTTGGATCTTGAATTATTCTTATCTGGTTCTAAGTTTCTAGCTTATTTTCTTCACTTCCTTTCCCCGTAACTCTTGTTTATTATTTTTTCTTCCGTGGAACTATGCTGATGTTTTTTTTTTTAAATTATGTTATCAAGCAGGTACCAAAGAAGTGGGTAAAATGCTAATGATTGAAGTCTAGAAATGGGCCAAGACTTAATACCTAAGTACCTTAGATGGGTCAAGGCCCAATATTTTTCAGGTTGTTATAAGTTCTTCAAGTCCTAGCATGACTTTTCTCTCCTCTCCTCATCCTCCCACATCAAGGTGAGTCTCTCCCATTTATTCCTAAGTAATTGTAACACTTATACATTGATTCTTAACAAGATTCTACGCTACAATCTTAGGGTTTTCAAGAAAACCCTCATCAAGGTTTCAAGTTCAGATTGTTGGGGTTCTTCTTCAAGAGTTCAGACCTTTTCTTCAAGTTTTATAGTGATTAAGGTATGTAGGATTTCTATCCACGTGAAGGAACATCATTGTTATTCCCCACGCCACATTTAATTCACAAAAACACGATTTCTCCTCTGAGTTACGAAATTACGTCTCAATTCATGATAAACCCTAGATACATGTCAACTTTTATCTGTTGTCACGCACAATCATGTTTCCATTATTTGTATTCATGAATATCATTTCGACTACCGCGAATCTGTTTGTATTCCATGAATACTCACATTTTGTATTGTTTTTTCCTTTTACCCTTCTTTGTGTCTGATTCTGCGTAATCTTTTTCAAGATCCTTTTTATGTTTTGAGAGAACAGGGCTTGAGAGTGAGAGAATATGGCGCAGATTTACTTTGTTTTCTATATCTGATCCACACTCTCTTTCTCATTGACTTGCAGGTTCTTTTGCTTCTTGAATTCGATTCTTTATTTTTTTATTTGATTTTTGATTTTTATTGATGTTTTTATTTTGACTAAGATTTTCATTTGTATTCAAATTTAAAAGAAGTAATTTGCTTGGTATAATCCACTGTTTTATTTTGTATACATTATAAAGTAGTATAAATTCTGGGAAGAACCAAAATTCCAAATTGAATATGCGATGGTTAAATATTTTCGTTCTACAAATTTTACATGTTTTCATGCTTCATACAAGTTATATTATATATCCATTTACAAGTTAGATTATACATACAAGTCATATTATACAAGTCATTGGCTTTTCAACCAAACATGTTCATGTTCATGTTTTTGGGAGCTACACGTATCATCGAGAAGCTTTAATACCTGAAACTACGTATGCCAGTGTAGGATAAGGATTGCTCTGCCCAGTTAGGACGATTCCTTCATGTTATCCTCTATGGGATTTTTATTTATGGATCCATTCATGTCATGTTCATGTCTCGTTCCCCGACAAGGTATGAGATGGCCCAATTGGTCGAGTCAGAGACTAGACGCCACGTGCTCACGTAGTGGATTACATGTTGCTTTTACTAATATATATATATATATATATTCATGTCAAGTCACGATCATGTCCATGTTCAGTACAATTTATAGGTGTAGTTTCAGTTTCGTATTACTTTATGTAATTATGTTATTGATTTGGGTTGCCCATTCCCTCGGCACACCACTTACTGTTTTTTCATTCGGTTATTTTACATATAAGTACAATTTCAGTTTATTTACATCCCTATTTCCTGGGACCAACATTTCACGATGCCGACATTAATTTACAGGATGACAGATTTGCTCGTTAGGACTTTATCGTATCGGCTAATTGGTGAGCCCCACTTCTTTCGGGGCATTGCTTTTACTTTTTAGTAGTCATGTCATGTTAGACAGTCAGGTATGCTGAGGTCCTTGTCCCAATATCTCAGACTCATGTTAGAGGTTTCATAGACTAGTCAGTCATGTTGTGTTGGGTATTCAATTATGTTCAGCCTTGTGGGCTACACTATTATGTTTTTAGACTGTTTCTGTACTTATGTTTTAAACAATATTTTCAGTATTATTATGATGTCACATGTTTTGTTCACACTATTCATGTTTTAACTTATATTCCGGATCCGTACATGTCTCGTGTTGATTCAGCCAGCCATATGGTTCGCTAGGTCACATACAGTCAGGCACCAAACGTCGTGTTACGTCCAGGCCTAGGTTCGGGGCATAACATATACCGTGTGGGTATTTTAGAGGATTGAGTAATATATTCTTTTGAAGAAATGAATCAGTCCTTTATAATATCCTATTACTATATGACATATACCATGTGAGCATCATACAGAATTAAGTCGTGTTTTTTAAGGATTGTATCTGCCATCTAGGATATCCTGTCAGTATATGATCTATACCAGTTTTGGTATCATAGAGGACTGAATATTTTTCTTGAACAAATGAACGGTCATTCCTCCATGATACCCCGTCAGTGTATAATTAATACTATGTTGGTATCATAGAGGACTAATGAGTGTTTTTTGAAAGAATGAACCAGTCTTTGATACCCTGTCAGTATATGATATAAATCATGTGGGTATCATAGTATATTGCAGCAATATATTTCAACGACTACTAATTTGGTATACTTTATGCTAGAATAAGTTTATTTTTTGATAATTGATATAGAAAAGAGATAAAAATAAATATAATATATAAGTTATCTTTTTTATCGATATTGAAAAAAGAAAAACAAAAATAAAGAAACCAAAAGGTGTATAGAACTAGATTACGAAAAAAAAAAGTAGAACAAGAGAAAAAAGTGAATGAAATTCACAAGGAATTAAAAAGAATAATAAAGAAAAAGACCAAAAGAAAAAAAAGAAATGAAATTAAAATATAGAGAAAAAAAAGGAGCAACAAATGAAATCAGATTATAGATTAAAAAAAAAGAATTAAATGAAATTAAAAAGGGAACATGAAATAAAGAAATTTTAAAAAATAATAAAGTAGAAAAAAATGAGTTAGAATTAAATATGAAATCGGATTATGGTGAAAAAATAAAATAAATAATAATGTGATTTAGAGAAAAAATAAATGAAAAAAAAGGAGAAAAAAGAAAAGGCGAAAAGAAAGAAAAGAAGAAAAAAGAAACAATTACCTATAAAAGCTATAATGGGTAAAAAGGGTAATTACTTTTGGTGTAGAAAGGTTAAGGGGTAGGGCTATGTAATTAGTTTGTGTTCTGTGGATATTTGTGTTCTTTTCCCAAAAACGTCCAAAGGAATTTTGATTTTCCATTAAGGGAGTGTTCGTATGGAGGAAAATGTGTTCTTGAAGAATAAGTGAATTTCTTACTTATTTTCATGTTCAATTGGTTAGCGGAAAATATTTCTTTGAAAAATACCCAGCTACGCCATGCCCACCCCCACCTCCACCCAAACTCACCCCCACACTCTACCCCACCCCACCCCACCCCACCTACCCCAAATTTCTATTTCATATTTTATTTCAAAAAGGTCAAAAATGTCTTTAAACTATGAGAAATTGAATAAAAATGCCCCGTTACTAGTTTGGTCCAAAAATGCCCCTGTTGTTACTAATTTGGTCCAAAAATGCCCCTATTGTTACTTAATTAGGTCAAAAATTCCCTTTTACTAATAAACATAGTGCTTCTTTTCCTAATATTTTTTCAAGGATTTTCTTGTTTTTTTCTTTTAAAATCTCTTTAACAAATAAAAAAGTGGCAAGTAATCTTTTTCTTCTTCTTAATCTGTTTTATTAAAATACAATAATATCATGTACTTTTTTGATTGATAATAAAGTCATATGTATAAGATCATAATAACTCTATCATTAATTTTCATTTAGATAACAATAATAAAATATGTAATATTTTATTTTCACTCATTTTCATTGTTTGAACCTTGATATGTATTCCCTTGTTTCATTTTGTTTGTCTTGACACAAAGTTTTAAAAAGTAAAGTAGAGTTTTGAATCGCGTGGTTATTAACTAAAGATATGTAGAAGGTATTAAAATGTTCGTTAATCTTGTGGTCTTAAACATGTCATGTGGAAAGTTGGAGTAAAAAGAAGGAAACATTATTTTTGGAAAGAACTAAAAAGAAAAGTAAGAGAACAAATTGAAACAGAGGGAGTATTACTGGAAGTAGGGGTGTACGTGGATCGGGTTGGTTCGAGTTTTTCAAACACCAAACCAAATCAACCGTGTCGGGTTTTTAAATTTATAAATCAAACCAACCAACAAAAGTCGGGGTTTTCGGGTAAAGTCTTCATACAAGACACATTTTTTGTGCTTCAAATATTTCTTTAGTTCTAACAAGATACAACTATCTAATTAAGACGTTTCTTAAAAATATAACACAAAATGTGACAAAAAAGATAATGAAAACCCTAAGCCATAATGAAAATGATCATAATTTAAAAGTACTAAGTCATGCTAAAATAAGTATTAATTACACGACTAAATATTAAAAAAACTAAATTAAATTGTTTATTTTCTCTGTCTAAACCAATAAAACTAAGAATAGATATCCAACATTATTGTTCTTCCTCATGTTAAAATTTAATTTCTATGTTAGTATTAGTATCAATTTAGTTTTGATTTGAACTTTAATTGATTTAATAATATCTATGGGCTATAAAGTTTATTGAACCATTCAAAGTTCTAAGTCAAATCTTGAAATAATATGTTAAAACTATGTAAAATTTAAAAATTATTTATAAGTTACATTATAAATAAATGTTTTATGTATAAAATATCTTTTAAAATTGTATACATGTAATGTAGGGTTGGTTTGGTTTGATTTTATTTTAGTTAAGACCAAACCAAACCAAACCAATTATGCTCGATTTTTTTTTTAATTTTAATACCAAACCAAGTTGAACCAAATCACTAGTCGAGTTTTTTTCTTAATTTGACTCCGATTATCAGTTTGGTGCGCTCTCTCGGTTTTATTTGTCCACGCCTAACTGGGAGATATGCGATAAAAATATGTGTTCTGCAAAAGAGAGGGATAAGACACTATTACCCTCCTGAACTATACCCGAAGTTGCTACGATACACCTTACCTTTTCTTGGATTTTATTACCCCCTAAACTTATTTAAAACGGAATAATTACCCCCTTAACGCCCATGCCCATTTCATATGAGAGAGTGACATACACTGACTCTCCTTGCTATATGTGTATTTATTTATTTCTCTCTATTTTTTTAAATTTTTTTAGCTTACGTGTCAATTGTTTTTTAAAAAATTTGAATTTTCTTTAAAAAAAAATGATTAAAAATTGAAAATTTGTTTTTTTTAAAACAAAACTAAAAACATGGATTAAAAAATTTTTAAAAACTGAATTTTCTAGAAAAATGATTTTTAAAACCCGTTTTAAAAAAAAAAAAAATTGAAAATTTGTTTTTTTTTAAAAACCCATTTGATTTTTTTTAAAAAAAAACAAAACTGAAAACATGGATTTTTTTAAATTAAAAAAACTGAATTTTCTTTAAAAAAGATGATTTTTAAAACCCGATTTTTTAAAAATATTTAAAAAATCTAAAAATTTGATTTTTTTTAAAACCCATTTTTTTTTAAACAAAACTGAAAACATGATTTTTTTTTTAAATATCGAAAAATGGATTTTTAAAAATATGGAAAACTTGATTATTTTTTTAAAATGTCTTAAAAAATATTGATTTTCATGATTCCATTTTCTTAGGACACTTTTATTTTTCAAATATAATTAGGAAAAAGTGTTTTTCTTGTCAAAATGTGAAAAAACGGAATTTTTATAAATCTTTTGAAAAATTAATTATTTTTTAAAAATGTGGAAATCCCGTTTTTTAAAACTAAATTAATTATCTTTTGAAAAAAGCGTTTTTCTTGTCAAAATGTGAAAAAAGGGAATTTTTATAAATCTTTTGAAAAATTAATTATTTTTTAAAAATGTGGAAATCCCGTTTTTTAAAACTAAATTAATTATCTTTTGAAAAAAGCGTTTTTCTTGTCAAAATGTGAAAAAAGGGAATTTTTATAAATCTTTTGAAAAATTAATTATTTTTTAAAAATGTGGAAATCCCGTTTTTTAAAACTAAATTCGGAAAAGTAGATTTATTTTAAAAATAATCAGTTTTATAGATTTAAAATATGTCCAAATTTTTAATAAGAACACTCAGTTTTCCAGATTTGTTTTCTAAAAATCGGATTTTTTAAAATACAATTCAGTTTTTCATATATTAAGAAAATACAGATTTTGTTTTTTAAAAAAATTAAATTTTCTCATTTTTTACGTTTGTCACTCTCTTTAAACACACACGTTACCCCTAGTCATTATACTATTTTAGATAAATTTAGGGGTAATAGAAGCCAAAAAAATTAAATGTGTCGAAACAGTGCCTTATCCGAAAAGACAAAAAGGATTTTTCCACTTTACTTGGCAAACTCTCCCCATTATTTTGAAGTCAAACACAGTGATGAGTTTGCACTGTTATCATCGTTGTCTGTCATTGCTGTTGTTGGTCACAGCGACGGCGGCGGAAGATCCGTCTACAGTCATATCAAGATTCCAGCAGTACCTTCAGATCAACACAGCCCAACCTCACCCCAACTACTATGAAGCTGCCCACTTTATAAGATCGCAGGCCGAGTCTCTATCCCTCGAGTCCCGGACCCTGGAGCTCGTCGAGGGCAAGCCTTTGATTCTGCTCAAATGGGAAGGCAAGGACCCCAGCCTCCCTTCCATCCTCCTCAACTCACATACCGATATTGTCCCTTCGGAGCATCACAAGTGGACTCACCCGCCTCTCTCCGCCCACTTAGATTCCACCACCGGCAACATCTACGCCCGGGGTTCTCAGGACATGAAGTGCGTGGGGTTGCAGTACCTGGAGGCCATTCGAAAACTCAAGGCTTCTGGCTTCCGCCCGCTGCGCACTGTCTACCTCTCCTACGTTCCCGACGAGGAGATCGGTGGAATTGATGGTGCCGGAAAGTTTGCTGATTCCGATGCCTTTGCCAAGATGAATGTTGGGATTGTACTTGATGAAGGCTTGGCTTCTCCCACCGACAGCTATCGTGCATTCTATGGAGAGAGGTCCCCCTGGTGGCTGGTCGTTAAGGCCGTGGGTGCTCCTGGACACGGGGCTAAGCTCTATGATAATACTGCCATGGAGAATCTGCTTAAAAGCATCGAAACTATAAGGAGATTCAGAGCTGCGCAGTTCGATCTAGTTAAGGCCCGACTGAAAGCTGAAGGCGAGGTCATTTCTGTTAATATGGTCTTCTTGAAATCTGGCACCCCTTCTCCCTCTGTAAGTAAGCCTAGCTCTTTCATTCTCACTTCATGATATTTTAGCACTTTGTGTACTATTACGAATTCGTGCAGTCTTTGTTTGAGCTTATTCATTCAATGCCATCAAGTGCTGAGTACTAGCCTGGAAAATACTCGTGTACTGAGATAAGGGTTTAAACGTTTTTTACAAAGTAAAGAAGACTTCAAATGGGTTTTATTGAACAGTTTAAATGTTAGTATTGACGTAGTTAAGCGAATGGAGATAAAGTCAACTCCTATGTGAATTTGAACTTTTTATTACACAGTTTGTCTTGATATGCGTTTATCCGAGGTTCAGTCTAACAAAAATTTGAAGTAATATAGCAGATTTAGGGTGTTTTATGGAACAAGCCTTTCTTGTAAATCAATGGCCCCTTTCCCTACACTTGAGAATCAGAATTGAAATAAGTTTAAAATGTGGACTTCTTTATTTCTGTGGCAGGGTTTTGTCATGAACCTGCAGCCATCTGAAGCCCAAGCAGGATTTGACATCAGAGTACCACCAACTGCAGATCAGGCATCCTTAGAGAGGCGAATAGCTGAGGAATGGGCACCTGCTTCACGCAACATGACTTTTGAGGTATTAGGAATAATCCTTGCTTCTCCTTTAATTTTAGAGCTGCGGTAAACGACCTGTAATGCGGTGACTACCTCAGTCCTTTTCCAAAGAAAACGGCCTAGAACAATTGACATTTAACTGTTTTCTTTGTGTTGGGTGCGGAGAAGAGGTGGATACACCAAACAAAATTTGTCTCGTACCTTTCTTTTCCTCATCCAATTTGGCATGAAGTGTTAGCATAGTGAGCCTATTGACCAGCAGTTTATCTGAAGCTTTCATTGAGTCTCTCTTTCAAGCTGCTACAGTTTTTTAAAATAAATAAATAAATCAAGTAAAGGTATTTTTATTCATAAACATGGCCAAACTAGCCGTATACAAGGGATATACCAAAAGGTAAAGCATCTACACAATATGATTCTCTACAAACTCCGGTCATCTACACTACGAGGAACTTTCTGGTTACACCAAAAGAAAATAAGTGAGCGGATACTCTCCTCAACTGAGAGAAACTCGACTCTACTCCTTCAAAAGCTCTCCTATTTCTCTCTCTCCAAACCACCCACATTAACTGTTATGTTTCCATCAACCTTTCTTCATTACCTTTCTGAGGGCTACAACTTGTTGTGTCCTTCCGTGTACATGCGTATGCTGTATCTTTCTTCTTTAATATGTGCATGGACGCATTTCTACTTCAATGCCTGCTACGCTTGAGCTGTATTATGTGAAATGCTAGTTACATGTGGATGTCTCATTTTAAAGGATATCCTTGCAAGCACAGACAGCCAGAGTTTTTGAAAGAGCATGAAAAACCCCTGAGTACATCTAGATTTGAAACATATAATTGATGTGCATGCTGAGGAAATTCGTAAATGAAACCACTGTCCTCGCGTGCATACTCTTTGAGATTTCATCTCCGTTCATTTCCCCAACCTCATCAATCCAGGATGCTGTTAAATAGGTAAGATTACGCGCCGCTTTATGGCTGCAGTTTTAATCATTTTCTGAAGGAACTAAAAAGAGTTTTTAGACTAAAGTTGTAAATGGAAATTCAATCACGTATTTAACTCATCTTGAGGTTGGAGACTGGTTGCTTCCTTTAATACATCTCCCAGAAGTTTACGATATTATGTCGTCATGTTACTAGTATTAGTTAACTAATTCTTATTTGTTAGATAACATGCTTCCTTAAAAGGTTAGTAAAAAGGATAAATCACCTGATCTGTTTTTCCTGTTTGTTTTGGAGAGGTGAATAAGTATCGTTGCGCTATGTTTTACAAAAAAAAATTGAAATAAGAAACTTTGCAACTTCAATTTTTTTAAGAGACAAATTAATGAGCTCAATCTTACTAGCGAAGTTGGTCAAATAGCCCCTCCAAAAGTGGAATGCGGGAAACAAAGCGGGATGGGTGGAAATCTCATGTCTGAAACTCTTAGGCTAGCTAATGTGAATGGACCATACCATCACTGCCTCTTCTAAAGTTTGTAAATGGATGGAAAATTCCTTGCCACTGTGAAAATCCACGTCCTCAACCATTCCAACCTTCTGAATTCTTTAGGTGGATAATAATAGTTTCTAAATTATCTTCAGGTATACTACTTTATAGAATTCCTCGCTGGTTATTGTTTGATTTCTTAAATTCCTTACCTGTTATTGTTTGACTTCGTGTCAGCAGTCTATTTGAACAATATTTGGATGTGCTGTATGTTAATTTAAGTGACTGGACAATGCCCTTGCTCTTGGACAGTTCAAGCAAAAGGTGTCTGTGAATGACAAGTTCGGAAGGCCAGCCGTTACAGCTGTTGACAGTTCCAATATTTGGTGGGCACTGCTTGAAGATGCTATCATCAAAGCTAATGCCAGACTTGGGAAACCAGAAATATTTCCTGCATCAACAGATGCACGCTATTTTCGGGAGCTAGGCCTGCCAGCAATAGGATTTTCTCCGATGGCAAACACTCCCATTCTTCTTCATGACCACAACGAGGTGAGCATTACTTAATATTGCTTGCTTGTTGCACATGGTAGTTTTGTCTCTGCATAAACAGACATACAGTTTTTCGAACCTCTTAAATATAAAGTTTTACTATGAGAAAGCCAAAAGAATAAGTTGAGAACTCCAGAAAAAAGGAAGCAGAATGTAATGCAATGGTACATGGTTACTGTTTACCAGATCAACTGTTTGGTGCATATAAGCAAACATTTACAGGAGGCCATGATCCAGAAATGATGTAAATTATGACCACAGCAGCTGAGAATTCACCACTTTTCCATCTTATGCATGTGATATAGTAACTTTGACTGGACTTGAAAATTGTGTTCACTTGTTTAAATAGTTTTGTTTTATCTGACTTTGGCCTTTAGTTAATAAACATTCTCTTTTGCTGCAGTTCTTGAACAAGGATGAGTATTTGAAAGGTATTGATGTTTACGAGTCAATAATCAAAACATATGCATCTTATATTCAGCATCCAAGAGATGATGCTTCGAAAGAAGAATTATGAGCAAATTCTATTGAAGAAAACTTGAGCCCCGTCTGGCCTTGTATTATATCGGTGAAGGTCGTAGAGCGGTTGGAAGACAGGGCCGTCTTCCCAACATCTTTCTGCTAGAATAAGTAGCATGGATATTTCACAATCATTGATTTGACCAAGATGATCAATGTGTAAAAACTCTTCTATGTGTGGCATATATCTTCCCGTATACCATATGGAGTTTCTCCGCCTATATGGGAAATAAAATATTGCAAGCAATGACGAGAACAAATTGGGTAGACAAACGAAATGTCAAAGCTTAGCGTGGCTTGGAAATGAATGAAAAGGGAATAAGAGGAAATGGAAGAACAGCGCGTTTATCAAAACGACTAAATATCAAACTTTTTTTTTTTTTTTGGCAAAAGTCATAGATAGCTCTCAAAATTTCCCACATTTTTCTCGTGGCTATTTAATTCTAAGATTGTTCTAATTTGATACCTAAACTATTCTGAATTTGTATCACATAAGCATCTTTTGCCCTTTTTTAAATAACACCTGGGCACGTGTATATACGCCCTGCTTACGTGTACTTTCGTTCCATTTAATGTCTCCCACATGAAAAATAAAATCCATTTTTTTTAAATGGTTTCCTAAAGTAAATGGGCCTACCACTAAAACCTAATTCTCAAATTTACACTTTCTCTCTCCTCGATCCCTCTCTCTTTCATGGCGATATAGTCGACTGTGATGATCACCGTCGATTAAGGTGTTTTTTGAATAATATCTTACGTGTAAGTGTCTTACACCTTTGTATCTCTCTAGATTAGCTGTTAATCGTGTTCATAATGGCTGTTTAAGCTTGTTAGGGTTTTAGTTTTTGAGATTAATTTAGTTTTTTTGGGGTTTGTTTTTTAAATATTTTGTCCCTTTCCGTTACTATATTTGTAGTAGTCGTTTCTCGGTGGTGAGTGGATTAGAAAGTTAGGATTTTAATTTTCAGATTTGGGGTTATGTGTTTGAGAATATTCCCTGCCCCATTTCTGTAAAATATGCCTTAAAAGTGTGCCCCTTTGGTCATTTTGTTGAAATTAATTCATTTTGTGATTTTTTTTCCAGGTTTACCTTACTAATTGATCATGGAGGAGGTCATATTTACACACATTCACTACGGTGGGACCTTTGTAGAAAATCCTGACCCTAATTACCATTCCTTTTTAGTGCCAGTCATCAGGTATATCGAGAAAGACTACTATTCCCTAATGGAATTGGTTTATTATACTAGAGAATTAGGTTATTTAACAGTTGATGTTTTTTTTTTTACCAAGATGCAAATACTAGAGAATTCAACGTTATTGAGTCTGACCAACATCTACTGGACCTAATAAAAGACTTAAAAAATGAGGACCCCTTTCATGTATATGTCCTTCATTCATTGGATACTACTGCCTTGGCTGAAAATGATGGGCCTGTTGGTCTCTTAAAAGGCCCAGAAGTTTTTTCTAGTCAAACTAGGTCATCAAAAGGGGTTGGAGCTGCTGATAACTTAGATGAAGAGGGTGTTGGGGCTGCTGCTGATAACCTAGATCAAGAGGGTGTTTGGTCTGCTGATGATAACCTAGATCAGGAGGATGTTGGGGTTACTCCTGAGTTTGTATATGGGGCTGCTAGTGACAAGTTAAGTGAAGAAGCATCTAATCTAGTAGATGTTGATGTAGACGGTAATATATATGATTGTGTGAGTAGTGATTCAGATCTAGGAAAAATAGCACCAGAAGATGGGTCAGATATAGATGAGGAGTTGAGAGCTATTAAACAAGAAAGAAGAAGTAAACAAATAAAGAAACAAAAGGCTGCTGCAACTCAAGAAATTCCAGTTGGAGAGGCTGGTGGTATAGATAGAGGGTTTGAGGATATTGGGAAAAATAAGTCTAACAAATATGCTGGGAAATTGGGTTAGATGAGGAATATATTGATAGCTCTGACTGTTGGAGTGAAGATAGTGAGGAACAACTTGTTGTAGATGCTGTAAGGGGGGTAGATTTACCTTCTAGAAGTAAAAGCAAAAAAGTTAGGTATGATGAAGATTGTGAGGTGGCAGTTTTTGAGCTTAAAATGGTCTTTGATGGTGTAACACAATTTAGAAAGGCTCTAGCAGACTATGCTGTAGAATATAATAGAAAATATGGGTGACTGGAATCTGGAATTTTCCAGATTATGTGACTATGCTGACATGATCAAGCAAACCAATCCAGAAAGTAGTTGTTGGGTTAAAATTGATAAGGAGACTGAACGTGGGAAAAACTTTTTTGTATACTTCTATGTGTGCTTTCAGGCATTTAAGCAAGGCTGGTTGGATGGGTGCAGAAAAATAATAGGATTTGATGGTTGTTTTCTCAAAGGAGCTTGTAAGGGTGAGCTATTGGTAGCTGTGGGAAAGAATAGGAACAACCAAATGTATCCTATTGCCTGGGCAGTGGTGGATACAGAGACTAAACATAGCTGAAATTGGTTCATAAAGTATTTGATTGTTGATCTGAATTTGGGAAATGGTGAAGGGTTGACTGTAATGTCAGATATGCAAAAGGTACCATTTCTGTTCCATTTACTTAAAATTTCAGTTTAGTAGAGGACATTTCAGCATGTTTAACTGTTTTTTTTTTTGTACTTTACATATTTTTGGAAGGGACTTATTCCTGTCTTGTTGGAGCTGCTGCCAAATGCTGAGACAAGGAGATGTGCTAGACATGTTTGGAGTAATTGACACAAAGAATGGAGATGAGAAGAAAGAAGGAAGCAATTTTGGAGATGCTTTAAGGCTAGCTTTGAAGTCAAGTTTAAAGAGGAGATGGATAAAATGGCCAAATTGGGTAAGCCCAAGATAATGGAGGATTTTATGCATTATCAGTCTTTTACATTTTGTAGGGCATATTTCAAGTTTCATTCCAAGTGTGATGTTGTGGAAAATAACATATGTGAGACTTTAAATTCTTGGATCTTAGCTGCTAGACATAAATCTATTATCACCATCTTAGAGGAAATTAGGCATAATATGATGAATAGGCATGTAGACATGATCAAATTTGCTGAAACTTGGATTGATGATATTGCCCCTATGACAAGAAGAATATTAGAAGAGAACAAGGAATTGTCTAATAGGTGTCATGTTCAATGGAATGGGGTGCATGGTTTTGAAATTAGAGATGGTGGGTTCACATTTGTTGTCCACTTGGATAAGAAATATTGTGACTGTAGGCTATGGATGTTAGGGGGTATTCCTTGCCCTCATGTTGTTTGTGCTTATTATTACTTGAATCTAGATCTTGATGCACATGTAGAGCATTGGTATAGGAAGGAAACATTTCTTAAGGCTTATAGTCACTTCATCCAACCTATTACTAATACGAGGATGTGGCCTAAGACTATAAACCCATCAATAGAGCCTCCAGTGCCAAGAAAAATGCCTGGTAGACCAAAGAAGAAAAGAATGAAGGATAAAGATAAGCCAAAGAAATATGGAAAGTTGTCAAAAAAGGGTGTGAAGATGCCTTGTTCACTGTGCAAACAAGTTGGCCATAACAAGACTGCCTGTGGAAGAGGAGTAAGTACAATTGAATTTGTCATATTCTTAACTTTAGTTTCTTACATATAAATCCCTAATTTTCATCCCGTTGTTTCTGTTTGCTAGCATGGAATAGGTGATCCTTGTCAACCAATACCCTCAACTGAAAGGCAAAAAAGTCAATCTCAACCAACTCCACCAACTCAATCTAGCTCTATTTGTAGTGACACAAGTTCTGTGCCAAAAGATGCCCAAACTGTTGCTCCAACACCAGCAATAAGTATATCTTTTAAAAGTCATTTACATCTTCATTTAAATTGCACAATTTATACACTTTGGATCATTTACATTTTTAATTGTGTAATATAGTCTAGAATGAAGGGTCCTGCATATCCAACTGCTAGTTCAGCTTATGCAACTACATAGTCAAGCCCAATTTGTGGTGACACAAGTGCACAAAAGAGGGCTCAAGTTGGAGCTGGCAGGGGAAGGGGCAGAAAAAAATTCACAAATGCAAGAGGGGTACCATTTGTGAGTGCAAGAGACTCTTCTTCAAGTCAATTGCCACCATTATCAGGCCACAAAAGGGCATATACTACTGCTAGTTTTGCTGCAGTTACTGGAAATAAAAGTAGGCCTACAACTGATTTTGGTGTATACTCTAATCTTGTTACTGGAGCACAAGTCTTTAATGTAAGTTCACTTTATGATTTGTCTTTATCTTTGTTCAACACAATTTACTAATGTTTCACATTTTAATTGAAGCCTGGTACATCAAGTGAGGGGGTTCTACATTGTGCAACAAACTTGAAGTGTGCTTCACCAACAAATATTGATATTGGTTATAAAGCTCGTGGACTGAAATGACAAGGAAAGGATGCAATGACCACATCACAACTATCCGAAATGAGAGCTAACAAGAGAAACCAAAACGCTGCATCAGTAGCAAGCAGATCTTCAGCAGAAGGAAGCTCCAACAAGTAGTTAATGTAGGAAATTTGTCACATTTAGGGTATTTGAAACAATGTCTTTAGTATATGTAAACTGCAACAGTGCTGTCTATCTAGACTTATTATTATGCATTAATTTGGTATTGGGCAGTTTTGCCAATGACATTAGCAATGGTACTCTTTGATTTGTGCCAATGAAATTTGTGCCAATGCTACTCTTCAATTTCTGCCAATGAGTCAAATATGCACAGGGCAGATTAACATTTGTGCTGGAATATAGACAGTTGTAGCAGTTGTGCCTATTCAAGACAAAAAACACAATAAATGGGTCAAAGTACTCAACAACCAAATAAATGAAACGGTTGGAGTCAAATACAACTAACTAGGCCATAAATCAAAGACCACATCAACCGAATTCAATTCACTCCATCCAACTTCATCCAATTCACTTAATATTCCATTTCAACCATCTATAAAACCCATTCACTTCATCCCATTCAAATTATCCCATTCACTTCATCTCATTCAAATTATCCCATTCACTTCTTAAAACAAGTTCATTAACCTAACAAATGTTGTCATATTTCGAGAAGAAATTAACATGTTCATACGGATAAAGTGATGATTTCGTGCGTTTTAATTTAGCATCCATGTTTCATTTGCTATTTTTATTACAATAGTTTAGTAATTTTTCATGGTTTTTTTGCAGATGCTTCCTAGTAATATTCTTGACGTTCTACTAACCAAAAAAACCTATGCCGTTGTTGCTTATGGAGATAAACGTTACGCTATGACCTACAAAACTGGAAAACACGCGTGCCTTTGTCTCGGGTGGAAAGACTTTGTGGAATCCGAGCTATTGACAGAGGGAGATATACTCTGTATTTGGGTTTGCGAGTGTAAGTGCACGAAGGGCATAGGATTCAATGTTCAAAAGAAGGAAGAGGTGATAGTTGTTGACTAGGTCTCTATTTTCTTTTCTATGTATGATGCTTGTTTTCCTTTTAATGAACAATTGCTATGTTTCTTTGCTGATTTATATTTGCAGCTTCTTTTCATGTCATATTTGTGACTAATTCACAACGCCAAACACAAGCTAAGTAATTCACAAAATCTAATAACCAAAACAGTACTACAAACATAGAAGAAAATCTTTGTAGGAACATTACAAACAGTAACTAGGAAACAATTAGACTACCCAAAGCTAATTTTTGCCAGTAATAAACATAGAAGAACAACGACAAGCCTGTTGAATTTGACTTTTGCACAGTCGCTTTCCTGCTTAATTTCCTTCAATTTTTGTTTCAATGAATCAAATTTGCCTCCAAGTTCCTTCATTTTATGTTTCAATGTATCCCTCTCTTCTTCAACCTCTTTAAGCTTCTCCTTCAAAAGCTCAACCTCTGGAGAAGGATCAATCCATCTAAAATAGCCACATTCACCTTTATCCTACATAAAACGAAAAGAAGATTATGAATACAAACAAATCCAAAAAAATGGCCGAAAATTAAATTTTCAAAAATCAAATTTTCAAAAATCAAAATTTTAAAATAGCTACTCACTTTTGGCATCTTGCAACCAAAAAATCTACGACCTGAGTTGTTAACTGTTCTCGAAGTTCTTAAATTACAAGAATTACCACAATTACAAATAACATTTTCATCTATAACCCCTGAATTTTGTGACATTGTTATAAAGAAGAGAGAACCAAGAGAGAATACACACAACAACAACTATAAATCGAGAGAGAAGAGAGAAGGAAGACAAAAATTGAACAGAAAGAAGAGAGAGAAACGGGGGAGAAAGAAGAGAATTTGGAAATTTGGGGTTTTAAATTTGGGGTTATTAACCAAAAGAGGTTAATATTAACATTGGAAGTTGCCATGTAAGCAACAAAATACCCCTTCACGCGCACATTTTGCGTGCAACACAGATGAGCTGCCATGTAGTCAAAAGCTGCTTATGTGGTACAAATTCAGAGTAGTTTAAGTATCAAATTGGAACAATCTTAGGTTTAGGTAGCCATGAGGAAAATGTGGCAAAGTTTAGGGGGCTATCTATGACTTTTGCATTTTTTTTCTTCCAATATATATTCCGTGCAAATATCATTAGTGCTAAGTGTAAATTTACATTGAAGTCTGTAAGTTGCAATCAACCAGAAGTGTTGTTAACTCATGATTTTGTGGCATGTAAAAAAGGCCGAAGTCAAATAGTACTGTTTAGACTAATCTAATTTTAATGTAGCAAAAGAAAAAAGAAAGATAATACTATCGAGGGAAAAGGGTCAAAAACACCCCTCTACTCTGAGAAAAGGGCTAAAAATATCCTATGTTATAAATTTGGGTTAAAAATACTCCTCCCATCATGAAAGTTTTTAAATATACCCCTGTCCTAACGGAAATCCCAATATAATCCGATTTATTTAAAAAAAAAATTCATTTAAACTTGACCCAACTAAATAAAAATCCATATAGGTTATTCACTCCTGTGCCTAGTGGCTCCAGATGTAGTACTCGGAAACAAATTGGTCACATATGAATTTTTTATATAGTTGGATCGGGTTAAATAGAATGGTTTTACAAGTGAATTCACGTTATGTTGGGGATTTCCGTTAAGACAGGAGTACATTTAAAAACTTTCATGACGGGAAGGATATTTTTTACCCAAATTTATAATGGAGGATATTTTTAGCCTTTTTACCAAAGTAGAAAGGCATTTTTGACCCTTTTCCCTACTATCAATGTAAGTTTAGTTGAAGTTAATTTGACTTCTAATTATATCGTATAATGCAATTTTATCTAAATCTCCAGGTACATTTATTCTAAACATTTTCTTTTAACCATAAAATCATCAATACTTCCGGAAACAGCCTCCCTACCTAAGGTAGGGGTAAGGTCTGCGTACACTCTACCCTCCTCAGACCCACATTGTGAGATTCACTGGGTATATTGTTGTTGTTGTTGCTGCTTAAAATCATCAATACTAGAAATAAACCTCAAAATAGGATAATGAAACTAGAAAAAATGGAGCAAAATGGTAGTCAAGCACTTCACGCCGAAATTAAGGTCATCTTTTTTTTTTTTTCCTAGTAACTAGAGAGCGTATCCCCGTGCTGTGCACGGGCCCAACACTTTGGATTATATATATATATATATATAACATTTGCTAATAAACATACATAAGTTTGCACTGATTTTGTTCAAAACACGATTAATATAACATTGTAGTTTGTGCTCTGTATCCAAAACTTTATTATATTAGTGTTTTCTACGAATACAAAGTTGGCAAAAATTTATTAATACTTTTTAAAAAAGAAGATTTGTTTAAAAGGAAAATATTTTCCTCTATTTGAGATAAAACAATAGCAATATTTAAGCATTAGTTGATACTTTGAATTTTAATTCGATTAATTTAAAGGTGCAAAATATTCTATTGTTAATGTATGTAGATTGGACCTAAACAATACTTATTATTTTTTTATCAAATTTTGATTTAGATAATTATAATTCAAATTATTAAATTAATTTTACATGTTTAAAACGAAATAAAGTAAAAAATTGATTTTCTATTTAAACGAAGAACTACTATTTTATATTTTTTGGTAAATATTATTGATTTAGCTCATTTTTCTTGTCATGTTGTATTTTGCATGATTTTTAAGGAAACGTTAATTAGAATTATAATTTGACTAATTTACCTTATTAATTATTTGATCTCCATTTAATATTATTTTTTCTTTTATGACATTAATATTTTTTCACATTTATTAGAGTAAGAATAAAAATAAAAAATTAATTAAATTATATCTTATTTTAAAATATAAATATTTTAAGTATATTTATTTAGTAAACATAAAAATAAAATATGTTTTTTTTACTCGGGATTTGGTGAAACTAGTATGGTGCACAGTGTTTTACGATTTTTTTATTTTGGGTGAGGCACAACCATTGTTAGTTTTTTTTTTTTAATTCAATTCCACTAGGCTGTTGAGGGCCTAGGGCTGCTTTTATATAATTTTGCTCAAAACAAATCAAAATGTCTTTACAAATGGGCCAACTGGCAAATAAAATGCAGAAATAAAATGAGAATCACCTTTGAACAAATTTATCCAAAGCTGATATTACTAATTGCCTGAAATTAAACTAAAACTTGAACCCAAATAACTGAATTCAAAACTGCTTGAAATGATTCCAGGCAACCTTGTATAATTCATGCACCTTGTATCTAATCTTGAATTCTGGAAATTCTGCAACCATGAACACTGCAGCTTGCATCAGATGCACCAGCAAGGTGTATATCAGTAGTATATTTTGCTGTATCCTGTACTCCTTGTACTGCAACATTGCACAAAAATGGCCAGGTGCCCAATTCAAAGTGGCATAACTGATGCACAAATTGTCCTTAATGTAGCCAAACCAGTCTTCATATGCTGACCTTTCCTCTGCAGATTGAGCACAAAGTGCTAATACCACTACATGAAGAATTGGCACCATATAGAGACTGATTGACACTCCATGAATTTGCCTTAATTCCTTGTCACCAGTTCTACAAATGAAACTGCATAAAACATACCATCAGAACCTGTTATATTCCTGTGACCTTTATGATAAGTATACCAAATTCCTGCACAATATAGCACATAGTCAACTGGTACTAACATGCTATCCTCCATAAGGATTTTGATATAAAGATATCTTTGGAATACCATGCAAAACTCAGTAGAATGCCTGAGTTAAGCATGCTTATTGACCATCCTGTAAATCCATCTTGAGTATTACCACACTTCTTCCTTGATGCCAAACTGTAGTGGCAGCAAGTGCCACACACTGCAATCTTGACAATAAGAAATTCATGTATGTACTTTGGATTATCATCTGCAGCTTCCATAATGAAAGAATCCATGAAAGCTAGCAAAGTCCAAACTAAAAACTAGTAATCTTTGATGTCTTGTCCATTATGATTCCTTGTCCAGCTTAGAATCCCACTTTGCATTAGCCAAATTGTACCTTTGATGCTCTGAGAAAAATTGCATTCTCATCATGTTCTATGGAAGAATCAATTCTCATCATGTTCTGTCATTCTGTTGGGAGTCCCATATCTATGTGAATGATGCAATTGAACTCTTTGCATGGTTTTAAAACTTTAAGTGCACATTCTTGTCAATCCCTGCAATCACATGTAAATCAGCAACTGTGATAGCAACATAACTAGGTAGGCAGAGTTCCATAATGGGTTGCAGATCCAAACTCTTGCTCCATTGAGATCAAGTGACATTTCTTGCATTCTTGTCAACAAGCACTCATCAGAATTTACATTTCCAGCGAGCTTGAAAAAGTCCAACTTCAGGATTGTGTACAAGAAAAGGGACTGTTCTCAACAAGAAATCAAGCTCAGGACAGCTTGGCTGAGAAAATATGTATCTTCCTCTTTGTGATTTAACCCATATAAAATTGACTTTTGTCCATTCGATTGAGCACAACTTGGTGCTAATACCACAAATTGAACATCCATCAACCTTATATTAATTAAAATCCCCTTTGAGGCTTTCCTGAGTTGGATGTAGATCATATTTGGTAGGCATCCTTTTTTTTTTTTTTTTTTTAATTTAATTTTTTTTTCTTCCTTGATTACACTGTGTTTCGCTGCTTATTGGTATTCCTTCAGTGTGGTTGTTCTGTGGTACCTGTTTAATTAAAAATCCTCCATTTATGTTAGATTGTGTACCTGCAACCATTAGCAAACAGTTAGTGTAAACCAAATCCTTCACATTCTCCTCCCAAAGGATTTGAGTGTGAGGACCTCCTTTTCTCCCACCTTCCCCTATATTCAGTCTCCTTAACATAATCTGATTCTTAGATAGGGCAGCTGTAATTTCTCACTGTTCACAATTCTTTTACAGTGGCTCTCCATGTCATGAAAGGAATTGAATTGTATGTCCCCTGTGTCCAAAACCATTGTTAGTTGTGACTTGTGTGATAGGATTATTTAATTGAATTTATAATGCGGGACCCACCAATCATCTCTGCTCCCGTTCTTCCCAATCCACTTTTTTTCTGTTCCTCGTTTCCCTCGCTCTTCTCTCTCCTCTTTTTTCACATTTTCTATTTTTCATCAAGGAACCAATTTTATTATATGGAGACCATAATACTTTTAAGATATTTTTGAGTAAATTTTATCAATAGTCTTCTAACTTTAACATTATTACATAAAAATTATTTTTTAAAGTTTTATTATAAAGGTCATGCAATTTAGAATTTATCAAACAAAAAAATTTTAAAAAATCGTTCAACTTTAAAGTTGACCACACAATTATTTTTTATTTTTTGTCATATAAAAGTCATTCAACGTTGCTCAAGTTAACTAAAAAATAAATTTTATCTGAATTTTAATAGTTTGTACAAAAAATATCGCATGACGCTCCAAAATAAGTTAGTTGCATTTAGGATAAATTCGAAACCCCTCTCAATAATTTGCTTCATGACACTAAATTAGTTGTGGGGTACGATATTACATTTTCTTTCCTAATTTTGATTTATTTGTGATACTTTTTACTTATTATCGTTAATATAAAAAAATATGATTTTAGTATTTTTCCCTTACTAATAAACTCAGTTGTCTAGTAACTTTCACAAACACCTTTAAAAGATAGAAAAATAATTTTTATATGATTGTTACACCTCGAAAAATTCCGTATGTGTTGCCTTGTGGATAGGCTAATGTGAACTTAAGGTGATTATGAAATCCTTATGAGATTAAGGGAAGTATTAGATAGTTTAAGGTGCATACCATAAGAGTTGGAGTAATACGAATATATGGGCCTAAGTTCGTTGAAGGAAGCGAAATGTAATTCATGTTCGGAAAGGTCTCCGCTATAATTGAGCTAATGTTTAATTAGAAATATTTTAAGGGGCTGCTATAGGGCCTATTGTATGGCTAATGAAGTATTATATAAGTGCCAAGAAGATTCCACGAGGATTAGAAGTCAAACGAATCAACGAGAGAAAGTTCCGCACAACTGGGAGTTATACGACCACTTATACGGTCCGTATAACTTTATACGGTCCGTATAAGAGGGGTCCGTATAACTCAACCTTTACAGAAAGGGGAAATTCCATAGTGGTGTTATACGGTCCACTTATACAGACCGTATAATATTGTACGGACCGTATAAGTGGTCCGTATAAAATCCACCAGGCAGATTTTTAAGTTTTATATAAATAGATGCCCTTGGTTCTTTTATTTCATTTTTCATCTTCTACGAGTATTGAGAGTTCAAAACCCTTCTCGAAAATTATTCCACCCCAATCCAAAAGAAAACAAAGATCAAGAGGCAAGAATCAAAGTGTTCATACGATTAGAAGGTTTCCTAGGGTTTGTAGGCTACAAGAGATTCGTGAGTATTAAAGCTAGGGTTTTCACATAAGTTCATAGCTGCTCCAAAGCTCATTCCCATGAGATAAAAGGTTAGTTTTCATTCTTATTTCATGCTATCATGAATGCTTAGTTGTTGAAGAACTTGGGTTGAAGAAGAGAGTAGAAAATGAGGGCTAAATGTAACTTTTGTGATGTTTTTAAGTAGTGAGCTAACTCGAGTCATGATTACTAGTATAATATGGATATAATCTTGTTATGGAAGGTAATAATGGTGATGAAGAAGCATTATATGAAAATGTGCTAAAATGGTATGAAGTTGCTAGTATGAGTTGAACATGAGGGTGAATATTGAAGGCTTAGTGTAATGTGATTACTTGATTTGGATATTATGAGTGTATTATGGATGCTATTGTGGTTGTTGGGAGTTGTTTTGTGATATGGTGAAAGTTGACGAAATAGGAGAAATGCTGCCCAATTTTCATTAGACTATGAATTATTCTAGTTTGAATTTAAGAGTATCATTAGGGCTTAACCATGGTATGAATCCTTCTAAATGTAGATTATTCAAGCTTCAACGGTGAACGTTAGATAGTTAAGAAGACAAAGAGGTATGTAAGACTAACCCTTCTTTCAATAAGGCATGGTTACTTGGTTATATATATCATTTCATGAGTTCGATAATGTCCTCCAAATGATTCTATCTCTAAAGCTACTGAAGCTCATGATCCTCGATACTTTCATGATTCCATTGCATCTTTTATATGATAGTTGATCCTCCAAGGATAGACGTAATAAAAACGATAATGGTAATGATGTTGATGATACTTATGGACTCTTAAGTATACGTATCTAAGTATGTGTGACTATTATGTAACACCGAGCTTATATGGCCGGGTATGATATCTATTGCGCGCACACCACTGCAGTTGGTAGGGCCAGGTATGTATGACACCGAGCATTGTCACGGCTGGGTTCCTTCATTAATATCTGTCCAGCTGTTATTGCCACAAATTGACAGTAATTAACAGTTTAGCAAAGTCTAAAAACCACAGAGCTGTCCCGAAATGCTCATCCAACTGTCAATTAACATACTACTTCTTGTAGCGTACCAGTTACCACTAAGCGTAGAACAACTCTAATCTAGTTGGCATACCCTGCTCTCACATGTTTACAATAGCAACAGATAAAAGGCTTTCCAAAATTTCTTCCATAATTTTAGTCTGTTACCTTGATCTTGCAAGTGATATCTACTAAATAGTTTTACAAGAATCTTTTGTTTGTTGGGTGTGCCTAATTGTCGGATATAAGTAGATATTAACTACATCATATCTATTCCAAGATTTCAGTATATTTGAACATGCAATCATAAAGCCTTCCTCCAAGAAACTCAACAACCTCTGGGTGCTTCACCTGAAAACACCAGAAAAAAGAAGGGCCGAGGTTCATCAGTATTATAATCATCAGGTGAAATATTTCCACCCCCCCCCCCCCCCCCCCCCCCCCAAATTATAGTGATAAGGCCCCTTAAAAAGGAGGTTTTTCTCTGCTTTTTGTCCTTTCTTAGTTCCCTGTAGAAACCAGAAGGCGAAGAGGTCTGGGTAGGGTGGGTGGGTTTGGCTTGCGCATCTGGTAAATAAGGCATTACCATTCCAATCTTCAGGGAGTCACATCTGAATTGAGCATATAGGTTTGTCTCTATACCACGGCCCTGGCAAAAGAAATCAATACGATAGCTAAACGTGAGTGAGGGAGAGAATTTTTATATGATGAAAAAAAAAAAGAGAGAGAGAGATTATATGGAAATTACAATTACTTAAATATGACAAGTTGAAGAAACTTGCATGTACAAAGGTGAACAAAAGAGTTATACACTTTGTTTTGATATTGTCAAATGCCTACATGAAAAGCTCGGAACAAAGTCATAGTAATTTACAAGTTCCAAGGAACCTGAGGAAGAACTACCACCTCAGTCTTATCTATGTGAAACGGACTGGTTGTTAAGTCAATTGCTCCCAGGTATAATTTATTGTTTTGAAACCTGAAAACACAGGAAAACACTACACAAACAATACTGCTCCAATCAGAGGTTTCAAATTAGGAAGGTAATCAGGGTATGTCAAGTGGAAACCGTCTTGCACCAGCCTAGAGAAAGGATGCTTTCACCTGAAAACATATGCATTCACTGGAACATGACACAGACTGTTGACTTCGGACCAGAGAAAAATATTAAAAGTAAAAGAATTACTGGGTTTTGAAGTATACAGAGAAGGAGAGAACTGAATAGCATCCCCCACACGTGGAAAATCAGATAGAAGACTCTTTATGAGTTAGTCTATTAGAGGTATGTAGTTTAACTTCTAGAAATGCCTACCCCCCCACGCCCGCCTCCCCAAAACAACAACAAAAAAGGAGAGGACTGTTTAGCAACAGAAGTTTTGGGAGGCAAAAATAAATTGACGCTTCATCTGTTTTTATGTGATTCCAGGAGGAAGAAACAGCATGAAAGTGCAGTGGATACAGGATGGAGGCAGGAGAATCTTGCAGAGACGCCAGGGGTAAGAGATACGTTCACCTACATAAGCATCACTGCTTGTCCTTTGCCTTAATCTAACTGCATGCTCTCAAGAAATAGCCACTTGCAACCAATAATACTGATGGTGTTGAGTTAAGAAACAAACGATGTGTTTCAATGACAGAGAATTGACAGCAAAAGGCTCACCGTGCCTTCCAGAATGACAAGGTCAGCATCACTCGCCAAGCTCTCGTGATATTCCCATAAGATCAATAACCTGTGGTTACAAAAAAGTAGGCCTGTCAATTATTGTGGAGCAGCTAGATATACTCACAAATTCTGGAGATAGTACCATTTTTTGGCAATTTAGTAACTTTACTTTTATTGTGTTAACTTCTGATGCATCAAATTTTGGTGAACAAATTTGGGGATTAACTAGTAAGATTTATAAATGCTGGCATCAGACTTCAAATTTACTTCATAAGAATTTGTGAAAGGGGTAGCTGCTCAAATATTAGCTCGAGCGAAGATTAACAAGCTAGGAAGTGGAAATTTTGTGCGGGCAATGCTCGACTCTCGTCAGAAACCTCAATTTAGAAGGGCAATCTAAGTTTAGAAATAAGTCACAGGATTCCACCCTTTTTTGCATTTGAAGTGGGGGGTGATGGGTGGGAGACAATGCATCATGCAAACGAAGCAGATAAGTGATTGCCACTTACCGGCAAATCATTTCCAGAATTTGCAACTAAAAGGTTGGATGTGTCAACACCCACAAGCCTCCTGTGCTCATCTTTCAACTGTTAATAAGCAAAAATACATGTTAATTAATCCTGAAGTAGATGAAATTGAAAGCATCAAAAGTCGAAACATAACATTTCTACCACCTTGGATATTATCTCCACCAACTCAAGGTAAGTAACATCATTAATAGAAGGTAAGTCATTAGCTGCCAAAATAACCTGCAAAGACCAAAAAAAAAAAAAAAAAAAAAATTGCCAACGTTACTAGGAGAGCTTAATTGAGTTGTGAGCACTCGACTACGGCCAGAGTCTAATCCAATATGACGAGAGCGACCACGGGATAGTGTCACGATGGACTTCATCACGGCACTGCCACTGTCCCGTTCCATTATGGTCGTGGTTGATAGATTCTCAAAGTATTGGACTGGAAGGGCAAGAGAGAGGAGCAAATAGAACTCAATCTAGAATTTCCACTCCTATAAACCCAAGTACGGCATTAGCAATTGAAGAGCTTAGTTAGGATGGGTGGAACTAAAACCCTTCATACAATTATCAAGCTTATGAATGTGAAAACTGTTAACTTATGATGAGGCTTCAATCATACCTAAATCTGGTCTTTAAGTATTTTTAAACTTTTAACTATATGGCAATAGCCTCAGAGATTGAGGGAATAGAAATAAGACAATAATGAAGACCTCAAGGGGCCAAATTTCTTTTTTCTTTATAAACATTTGGAATGCGAAGTACCTATAAGATTCTTGTAAGTATAGCTGATTGGGTCATCTATTATTCTTCGTAGATAATCGTATTTTGTGTAGATCCTCTACTTTACGATATACCACTTGTACGAAGCACTCCCCAAATTTATCAATATAAATTATTACCTTCTGAAGAAAAAAAGCACCACAAGTATGATTCAGGCATAAGAGCAGCACCCAAAAAAAAAAAAAAAAAAAAAGCAGCACCAAATATGGTACTGAAAAAGAAACCATATCCGTTTAACTGAATGCAGCTAAAAAAGCATCAGAAGAGGATAAATTCACTCTCATATGATACAAAACCGAGCATGTTAAAACATTTAGTGGTGTCAACTAAAATCAATATCTACAGAACTGAGCATGTTAACGATGCCCATAAAATGGCATTTTAAATCTTACAACGTAGTCTCAGAAGATTTTGTAACCTATCTTTTCTTATTCAGTTTAGTGAACTCTAAAAAATTCCGTTTTATGTGCAAGAAAGAAACAAGGCTCCCAAGTAAACCTTTGTCCCATGACGAAATAATTCTCTCGTAAATGGAAGAATGCCCAGAATAATATCTGCGCCGGAATTATCCACAAAAATTACAGCCTGTAGAGGAGTAAGCAAGTCAGTGAACCAGAATACATCAAATGCATCGGATATTTGTCATAAACAAGTATAACTTAAAGCCCAGTGGAGAAGATAAATTTCACATATGGTTAACTACTAACCTTTTTCCATGATTTTCTGCTCCATTTTGTTATGAAAGTATCCAAGTCATCAATTACCCAAGGTCGAGGAACGAGGTTTTGGCAACTAGCTAGAAAAGACATACCATCCCTTGAAAACAGCTCCGCAAGCTTCAAAAAATATTCATTAAGAACAATTGATTCAATCTTGAAAATGTTCATTTTCAAAATGCTAGGTTGTGAATTAAGCAAGATTTAGGATATCAAAAATCAACTTCGAAAGATTTTTAGCATGTGGAAGAATAAATTCTCTGTTAACTCAGGAAGTAAAAACTCTTCAGACTTAGATGAAGATGAACTGACTCTTTGTGATAGTTGTGAATAAATCATCGATCGCTTGCTCTTCCCACATTCCTATAACAATTTACTGTGAAGAACTTAAAAAATAACTTCTTTCAAAATGCAAAAAATGACAGCATGTGTTACAATTTAGTTCTCATATTACACCGCATTTGAAGAACTCTTGCCACATAATTGGTGTTTTTTCATATTTTGGCTCGACCCCTTCTTCGGACCCCGCACACAACAGAAGCTTAGTGCACCCCAAACCCCCTCCCGATAATGGTATATGAGAGCTCTTGCCCAATAAAAGGCACAAATGTTATATGCATACATTTCTTTATTCAGGAGTCATTCATGAAAGGGCATTAATGTTGAACACATACATTTCTTTATATATGAGTCATCTATGAAGCATTACCTACCTGTGCCGAGCCAAGATCAAATAGGTTTCCTGCAAAAATCCCTTTGACCAAGTTCTCCACACGCTTAGCTTCGTCCTCAATAGCATCATTTAGATGTACTACATCCTCAAATAAGGATATAGCCTTTGCATTTTCTTCGTCCTGGTGGATTTACATATGCCCAACAACAAAAAACAGTCAAAATCTTCTACAAATTTTGGTTCACGTGGAATAACGGATTAAAGAAACTACAAAAATGATTTTTAAATGAGCAATGAGCTTATTTATTTGACCTAAAATTCGATCCGCGAAAATTCTCAAAGGGGAACTGGGATTGGCTTATTTGAACAACAGCGACCAAAGTGTGTGTTTGCATAGTATGAAACCGTGTTATAGACTCATTCGTGGGTTACGTTTATGCAAGGCGGGGCCTCAAGTTGAGAAAGATTGTAACGCCAAAGACGATAAGGAGATCTGATGCACCTGACAGATTTTATTCGCATTAAAATAGGTAATAGTTTAGTTTTACTAGAATTCTTATATGAATAGATTTTCTATGTTAGTAGCTTCTTAGATTTTCTTAGAGTCCGTTTGGATTGGCTTATAAGTTGCTTATAAGTTGTTTTCAGTTTTTTTGAGTGTTTGGCTGGCCAGCTTAAAGTCATTTTGTGCTTAAAATAAACTTAAAAAATAATTGGGTCCATTTGACTTAACTTATCTAAAGCAGCTTATAAGCTGAAAACAGCTTATAAGCTAAAAAAAAAAAGTTAGACTGCCCCAACTTATTTTTTTAGCTTTTGCAGCTTATAGGCATAAGCCTTGTTGACACCCAATTTTGTCCCGCCTCTTCTCCGAAATACCTATTTACGCTTCTAATATTTTTAGAAAATTAAAATATATATATATATATATATATATATATATATATATATATATATATATATATATATATATATATATATATATATATATATATATATATATATATATATATTATATTTTACTATAATTACTAGCCTCTTATCAATACCGGCGTTTCATTATTCTATTACAGTTACTAGCCATTATTATCATTATTGTTATTGTTATTATTATTATTATTACCATTATTATTATTATTATTATTATTATTATTATTATTATTATTACTATTACTATTATTATTACTATAATTCACAATTTTTATCATTTCGGTATTTTACCAGCTTACGCACACGCATCGCATTTATCTTTGCATAATTAGATAATAGTGTTTATTTACTGTGAATTTTCGAAATACTATTGCATAGCTATTACAACGCCATTTTTATCTGAGCACTAATAATTGCATATTTTATATTAAGTAATATTTTAACACAAGTTACTTAAATAGGTCTTTTATTTAAATGTAGTAGCCCAATCAACTCATACTATTTTCGGACCAATGCACAAAACCAGTCCACATTTTAATTCACCTGGCATCATTTTAATTTACCAGCCCAATTTAATTCACCCCAGCCCAAATAATTAACCAACATTTTCGGACCAGCCCATTACCCATTAAACCCGATCCAGCCCACACCACCAACCCGACCCGACGGCCCAATTCGTTCAAAACAAAAAGGAAACCCTTAGGGTTTCCTTCCATTTTTTCAGCTGCCGCTCTTGTCTCTCTCCTTCTCCCTCCTTCTTCCCTCTGCTCCCCCACGTTACCCCCACTCTCTAATCGTTCCCTCCACGCCACTGCCACCCCACTCCGTCTTGTCCCCTCACGCTTCTGTTCCCCCCACGTTTCCTCTGTCACCTCCACTCCTCTGTCCCCACGCTCCTCTCACTCTTCTTCACACGAAAATCCTAACAATCCCCTATAAATAATCGTTTGCCAGTCGTTGACCAGGAGGATTTTTTCTTGATCGGAAACCCCCAAAGAAGAGAGGATTTTTTTTCGATTCCCCAAGAACGAGTTGTTTTAGCCGCCTGAAAATCCCTAAGATTAGAGGTTTTTGTAGTCGCAAAAAAGTTCCTTAGAAATTAAGATCCGGTCGGCTGCTCAAATTCCTCTAAAATATTAGTTTTCATAATTCTTTTTGACATTGATTCAAAATACTACACATCTTATTCCTGTTTCGTTGTTTCGAATCCGAGTGCGCGCAAATCCGGAGGTTTGTGGTGTTCGAGTGGATATCGAAGCCCCGCACCTGTTTCGCTGCACCCAAAAAAGGTAATTCCCCTTCTTTTTTTTATCGTTTACATTTTGTTCGGTTCTTTAGCTATTTGCAGTTTAGTTATGTACTATATTGGCGTGTTTTATAGTTAAGTATGTTTTGGTTTGTTGTTCAACTGCTATGTGGCATGGATTAAAGGTTATTCGTCTTAAATCTTACTAAGTACATGTTTGGTTAAAAAATCATCTGAATCTGGTCACCCGTTTACATAATTTAATAAGTTAAAATCAACATGTCGTATGACACTGTAGGGATTCTGTATGCTTGCTTCCATTGAACGTATGTTTGTTGCTTCTACTCGTGTCTGTTAAGCTAGGAGTTGACGTATAGAATTTGTCAGCTTGAATGTTGTCTGGTTTCAGTTTGTTGAATTCTAAAGGGTTTCCTATAAGAGCACACGTGAAAAGAGATTTAGTCTCAGATATAGGTCTGTCTTGTTTGGTTTTAAAATGGTCCAAATTTATTAAAGTCCAGTAGAAATGTTCATCCAGTGATTAAAAGCTTTTCATTTTAAGTAGTCTTTTTTTTTTGGCATATCAGTAGTACTTCCCCTTCTTTTATCACCATTCTGTTAAGGGTTTCTAATAATGGATTAGCACGTTCTCCTCTAAGGATTATCTCTGTGCTTAGAATCTAATTGCTTCCAAATTATGGACTTGATTAGTTTAAGGCAGTCATTTGGATAAACTAATGTCTAGTTAAGGAGAGGACTATCTTGAAATATATTTTGTCATAATGTAAGCTAAATTTGTTTGGGTTTGATTTCCTAGTTTTCAAAGTGCATTATTCATTGATGCTAAAAAATCTGGTTGAAATGTCAATCATCTATGCTGCTTTGTTGAAACCTGAAGCATATATCCATTTCCTTTCAAATAAATTACTGTAAACTGTATCGTCTAGTTCTCTCGCTGCTATCTGGATTAAGTAAATAGATTAGGGAACAAATATGAATAGTACATGAATCCGAGGATAAGTTTTATTTGGAATTTCGTTTTTTTTGTGCCTCTCTTGCAGCTGGTTTAAGAATTTGAATGATATGGCTAAGATAACAAAGGGTGCGTCCTTGTATTTTTATCAAATGAGTTTTCTGATCGTTAATATGCTTAATGCATGTTTAAGTTGAAACAGAGAGCAATATTTATTGGAATACCTGGAAATGATTTGTTAGATTTAAATGGGTTATGCTCTAACTCAAGATACATGATTAATAATAGATAAGTAGACATAATCCTTTTCTACTTCCCCTCTGTCATTTGTAAATCGCTGAATGTCAATTGAGATAGCCTTGGTTAAAAAATGCTTGCCTTTCCATTGGATTACCTGTGTATGAGTTTCTGCCCTTCAGATGACGGTGCAGTTGACCCTAAGTGCATGACACCTTGGTTCCCATATTCGCATCATTCTGTTTGACCCGCTGCAAGTATATGCCAAGAAATTTTGAATGTGCTACCTGCTCATTTCGGTATTGTCATTTGATATATTATCATTAGATGTATGACTTTTAGTTGGTTTGTTCAATTTGTACGAGCAGATTCAGAAATGAATTTCAGTTCTGTGGGCATATTATATTCCCTGATCTGTTAATTTCTACATGTTTAAATTATAAAATATACCATGTTTGGTCTGTGTTGAGCTTATATTTTTATATGTTTTACCATATTCATTGAGTGTATACTAATCCTTTCCCTTTTACCTTTCGCATGAAACTCGCATACGAGTCCAAGGGACTCGTTCTTCTCCTGCCTGCGTTGTTGGGCTAAAAGCCCAACGAAATCATCTCGAGTCATTTCCCATCAAGCCAAATCTGCAATATCAATATATAAAATTTATTGGGCCAAAGCCCAATAACATACATAGCGTGCAGCAGCTGGGCCGGGAAGATGGGCCAGATTCATTCAACTTTCTTCCCCTCTACTTTATTTTATTTTTGCGTATTTTGATTGTTTTTGTATGACTAAACTTATCTTATTTTATTAACTTAGATGAATCCTAATGATTTAGTAGATTTAGTTTTAGTAATGGGTAGTTAGTTTAAGAGAGACTAACAATCAATTCCATAAATTCCATTTTCTTCTTTTTATATTAAAGTCATTTATAGTATCCATAATATTTACTTCTAGAATAGTTGATAGTATAAAATTCATATTTTTTGAATTAAAGGAGTTATATTTTTATTATCTTAATTTCAAAACATCATTAATATGCAAACATAAATTCAAACATATTATAAATAACTCTTCAAGTTTGAATCAACCACGTTTATTTTTAGCCGAGTATAATTAAATAAATCAGTAAAAAGAGAGAAATTCATCATCTCTGCATTCTATTTTTTTTTTAAAACAAGTCTAGATTTCTTACGCTATTATACTGATATAATGTCATATTGGCTAGGTTTTCTCTTAAAAGCTTCTATTTATATACAAATCATTATATTTTGCCAGTCTCACTCTTATAATAAAAATTATTATTAACAACATTTATAAATTTTTATTTTTAAGTGGATTACTATGCATCTCTTCAAGTCAGTTTAAATAGCATAATTATGTTTTTCCTTTAAAAACCTCAATAATATTTATAACCTATTTTTCTTAAGAGTTGAGCATTATATTTAATCTGAATTAATTAACCTAAGTTTGGCCGGACAACCATAGTTAGCGGATTCTAAAGGATGCCTAACCCCTTCCCTTTAGGATAATATAGAACCCTTACCTAGAATCACATTGGTTAAGCAGACTATTAATGGAGGTTTAGTTTTAACTTTACCTTAGTTAATATTTAGGTGTCCTAATTCACCGTTAAATTAATTAGGTGGCGACTCCTTAAAACAAAATAAATAGGAATCACCAATATGTTGTACTTTAATTTAACCCGGTTAAAAAGGGGGTATGACAAGCCTATCCAAACAGGCTCTTACTATATTGTCTGGGACTCTTTCAAATGAGTCCTAAGGTTATAGGCTCCCTTCTAACAAGCTTATTTGTTTTCTTTAGCAAAATAGGTCGCTCACGGAATAAAAACAAGGGAAAGGATCTGTTAAGCACAGACTTTTCAGTGAATCACCCTGTGACAATATCCATATCGCATAGCCGTAACAACTTGGTACCAGAGCCAAACACGATGGGCGATCCAAGCAAACTTCAAGAGTTACAAACTTTCCTTCAAGAGGCGCAGCCTGCCAATGAAGCGCGAATCGCAGAAGCAGTGTCACAATCTGAATCAAGAATGTTTACTAAATTGCAACAATTAACGTTACAACTGCACGAGTTCATGGTCGGGTTTAGCAAAAATCAAGGAAGAGATTCTGATGTGGGAGTGAGCAACAATATAGGTAACCAACCCTACAGACCAGAAAATCGATCCAATCAATTGATGGGAAATAGTGTGTACCAAGATACACAAAGCTGGATTTTCCTACTTTTGACGGATCTGATGACCCATTGATTTGGCTACACCGCTGTGAGAAATTCTTCTCCAATCAGATAAGGTGGGATTGGTTGCATTCTGTCTTCTAGGTGAAGCACAATTATGGTATCATCAAGTAGAACAAAAGTATCACGCAGTTGACTGGTCGGAATTCAAAGAATATTGTACTCTCCCGGGAAGTAATCCATTAGGTCATCTGGTTAACTTGAAGCAAACGGGCTCAAGTGAAGAATATCAGCAACAATTTCAAGAACAGTTAGCCAGAGCCAGCAAGTATGTTCGCGTAGACCAACAAGTTAGTCTCTTTACTGCCGGCCTGATTGATTTCATTCATCTTGATGTTGAGATGCAGAGTCCACCAAATTTGATTCATGCCATGAATATAGCTCGAGCATTTGAGAAGAAACAAAAGGTAATGCGGGCAAAATCTTCTCGAAAGGAGCCTTGGCAAGGGATTAAAGGCTATTTCAATACTACTGCAACTTCAACAATTCCAAATCCTAAGGGCAACAATGCACTAAGTGGGATTATTGAATCAAAATCTGTAAGTTCATCTGCTTTTTTATAAAGAAATTGACAAGGGATAAAATGGAGGATAGAAGGACAAAGGGATTGTGTTATAATTGTGATGAACTGTATTCGACTGGGCGTCAATGTAAGAAGTTGTTTTGATTGAAACTAGCTAAACCAGATGATGAAAATACTGACCATAAAGATGTGCAAGAACCTGAAATTTCCTTGTATGCCATCACGAGACAGAAGAGCGCAAGAACAATGCAGTTACAGGCACTCATGAAGGGTCAAGCATTGTTGAGCTTGGTTGATTCAGGCAGCACACACAATTTCATTAGTTATACAGCATCACAACACTTGGGTATGCAAGTACAACTTGGGACAAGTGCCAATGTTTCCGTTGCTAATGGAGAAAAAGTTTAGAGCAAAGGAATTTTTCCGTGCGGTGTCTTTTTATATTGATGATACAATTTTTAAAGCCGACTTCTTTGTTATTCCATTAGGTGGCTTTGACATTGTTCTGGGGGTAATCTAGTTACAAACGCTGGGCCCCATTCTCTGGGACTTTGCTTCACTCACAATGAGTTTTACTTCAGATGGAAAGCAAGTTGTCTTTCATGGGCAGCAAACCAGTTCGAAATTGCAGCTTCATTTATTGCATGATTCAGGTGAGAACCCCACTAAATTGGAGCACTTTTGGCTGAATTCGTTGACTTATTTCAAGCCCCTACAGGGCTTCCGCCTATGAGAAATTATGACCATCGCCTCTGTTTGTTACCTGGTTCCGAGCCATTAGTGGTTCGACCATACCGCTATCCTCATTTACAAAAAGACAAGATAGAAAAACAATGTTAAGATATGTTAAATCAAGGGATCATTCGGCCTAGTAAATCACCATTCTCATCCCCAGTTTTGTTGGTCCGTAAACATGATGGAACTTGGCGTTTTTGTGTTGATTAACGCGAACTGAATGCCAAGACAGTGTAGGATAAATTGCCAATTCCAGTGGTGGATGAATTATTAGATGAATTGTATGGGACTAGATTCTTCACGAAGCTGGATCTGAAGTCTGGCTATCATCAGGTACGCATGAATCCTATGGATATTGAGAAAACAACCTTTCGTACGCATCATGGCCACTTTGAATTCTTGGTTATCCCATTCGGCTTATCAAACGCACCATCAACATTTCAGCACTTATGAACGAGGTATTTAAACCCATACTTGCGTCAGTTTGTGTTGGTTTTCTTCGACGACATTTTAATATTTAGCAAGGCATGGGACCATCATCTCTCACATCTTCGCGTAGTTTTTGAGTTGTTACGTGCTCATAACCTATACCTCAAGAAGTCCAAATGCTCCTTTGGAGAGAGACAAGTAGCATGTCTTGGCCATGCGGTGTCTGAAACAGGCATGGCAATAGATGCAAGCAAAGTTCAGGCCGTCAGTGATTGGCCTCAACCATATTCCATCACTACCTTGCACGGATTCTTGGGCTTAGCAGATTATTACCGTAAGTTCATAAAAGGTTACAGTCAATTATCAGCCCTTCTAACTAACATGCTTAAAAGGAACTCGTTCCAGTGGGATGATGCAGCTTTGGCTTCTTTTGACACTCTCAAAGAAGCACTTGTAACTGCTTCTGTTTTACAATTGCCAACTATTTATGATCCGTTTATAATTGAGTGTGATGCCTCGGGAAGTGGTATAGGAGCAGTGTTGCAACAGAATGGCCATCCAATTGTTTTTTAGTAGACAAATGTATGTTCGACACTTTAAATCGATTGCATTTGAACGCGAATTGATTGGCTTAGCTAAAGCAGTGCAACATTGGCGTCCTTATCTATGGGGCAGACCCTTCTTGATTCGCACAGAACATTATAGCCTTAAATATTTGTTGAAGCAAAGGCTGACCACTTTACCCCAACAACATTGGATTAGCAAGTTTATGGGGTAAGGCTGGACACCTGAACAAGGCTGTTGATGCTTTGTCTCGTTGCCCTACTATGGAGGAATCGGTGTATGCTATCAGTCAACCATGTGTTTTATTACTTGATGCGATTAGAGGAGACACATAATGACGTTTCCTTTCAAGAATTAGTCCAACAAGTGCTGCGGCACGAGCTTGATGCTTCCTGGTCAATCAAAGACGATCTACTCATTTATAAAGGTCATGTCTACTTGCTGCCTTCTTCCCAATTGATCTCGATAATTTTATAAGGATACCATGATAATGCCCATGGAGGGGTACAGAAAACATTGCAGCGCATACGACAAGATTTCTACTAGAAGGTAATGAAGTCGGTTATTAGGGATTATGTGGTTGCTTGTCTAGTTTTCCCACGCAACAAGGCTGAACACCTAATTCCAGCAGGGTTACTACAACCATTTGCCCTCCCTGAGCAGGTCTGGGCTGATATCGGAATGGACTTTATTGACGGCTTACCAAAGGCATGGGGCAAAATGGTACTATTTGTGGTAGTAGATCAGTTTTCCAAATATGCACACTTCATACCCATGTCTCATCCTTATAATGCAACTCGTGTTGCCCACATTTTCTTTGAGAATATTGTTCGCTTGCATGGGATACCCGAATCGATTACTTGTGACAGGGATGTAGTTTTTACGAGCACCTTGTGGAGAGAATTGTTTGGTCTATGTGGCACGAAGTTGGCATTCTTTTCTGCTTATCATCCTCAAACGAATGGTCAAACAGAGGTTGTGATTACTTTTGAAATGTATTTACATTGCTTGATTGGGGATTATCCAAAGAAATGGGTTGACTGGTTGCTATGGGCAGAATATTGTTATAGTACTTCCTTTCATACTGCATTGCAAACAACTCCCTTTAAGGTTGTTTATGGTCGAGATCCTCCTCGTCTATTGTCCTATGTAGTTGGTTCTTCACGAGTGGAGATTGTTGACAATTCCTTGTTTGATCGTGATTCAATTTTGCTTGAAATTCGCAGCAAGTTGCAACAAGCACAGGTTAGGATGAAAGAATATTGTGACAAAGGGCACCGAGAGGTTGCATATGATCCAGGTTCACTAGTTTGGCAGCGTTTACATCCTTATCGTCAAAAATCTGTTGCGGGTCAATTGCGCCACAAGCTTGCACCCCAATTCTTTGGGCCTTTTCCTGTGTTGTGTCAAATAGGAGAAGTTGCGTATGAGTTACAACTGCCCAGCGATAGTAAGTTGCATAATGTGTTTCACATGTCCCTCCTCAAGGCTTTTAAGGGTGTTGCTCCAACAGATCCTCTGACCCTGCCACCATTGGAGGATGGTCGTGTTGTTCTATGCCTTGTTCTGTTCTACGTGCTCGTCTTAATCGGGGAACTTGGGAAATTTTAGTGCACTGGTGTGGGTTTGATTTATCATATGCTACTTGGGAAGATGTTGCACATTTTCGTAACACCTATCCAGACTTTGAGCTTGAGGACAAGCTCTTTCCAGAGGAAGGGGGTAATGTTTCGTCAAAGAGGATAAGGAGATCTGATGCAACTGACAGATTTTATTCGCATTAAAATAGGCAGCAGTTTAGTTTTACTAGAATTATTATATGAATAGATTTTCTATGTTAGTAGATTCCTATATTTTCTTAATATCTTGTAATAGGGTTCTCTATTTAAAGACGCAGATGGAATAAAAGAAGGGGGGGGGGGGGGGGGGGAGGGGAATATCTATTGAAGAACAAGAGGTCTGGGACTCTCTCTAACGAGTCTTAAGGTTATAGGCTCCCTTCTAACGAGCTTATTTGTTTTCTTTAGCAAAATAGGTCGCTCACGGAATAAAAACAAGGGAAAGGATCTGTTAAGCATAGACTTTTCAGTCAATCGCCCTGTGACAAGATCCATATCGGATAGCAGAACAAATCTCACTTTTAGGAGCCGTTTGGACATACCGGCAGATTATAAGTGTCTCCGCATACTGGCAGATTATAAGCTTTGGTCCTTTCTGATAAGACGAGGAAACAATTAGTGGGTTTACGTTAAAATTGTTGGTAAAAAGGTAAAGGCAGCTCCAACCCACAACTTTGGAAACTTGGGAGACAGCAAAGGGTATACAATTAATATTCATATGCATTGCAATGTGTACAGCCTGTGGTCACAAAGGCCAGCGAGGAGCAAAAGAGTCTGATATTAATAATAAATGATAGAAAAGGAGAATATAACAGGCTGTCAATGAAAACGTAAGAATGTGGGGGTGACCACTACTTAGTTTATTACTCCTCTCCTATGCGCTCTAAGTTTTTAGTTGGGAGGTTTCATATCACATTTCTTCCCCGAAAGCCACATCTGAACTACATCAATACCCTCTTCACCTACATTCTCCCAACCATCATCATAATGAGCTCTCTTCTTCATAGTTTTCAGAGCAAGGAAGCTCTGCCAATGTCGCAACCTGCCGAAGAAACCGGACGAGAAGGACTTGGCGTCCGCAAAAGGCTGTCTGCTCTCTCCTTAAGGATGAACATGCGCACGAGGTCTGCTTGCCAACAACCCATCCTCTCATTCTACTCCACCTCCACCAACTCCTCCTCTTCATGGGCATTTCGCCGATCCAAATCCTTGTCGTTTTTATCGGCCGGAGTGGGAGAATACGCTGGCAGTTCCATTAGGAAATGGTGGGAGTGGGGAGTGGGCTGGATTATGTCCAAGAAGCCAACGTTTGCCGATGATCTGGAAATGAACGAAGAGGAGAAAGCCGTATTGGGATGTCACAGCAAGGGCAGCTGGAGGCACGTCTTTTACAAAGTAAGGTCGGAGCTGCGAAGGCTGGTCCGATCCGGCAACAACGTGGGTCTACCTCAAACCTTCCGTTATGACTCCTTCAACTACTCCAAGAACTTCGATGACAGCAAGCCTAACTTGTTCAGCAACAACTGATCATGGATATGCCTGCCCTTTCTTCTGGAAGCTAGCTCCTTTTGTGATGTTGGTTCATTCATTCATTGATTTCAAAATTGTTCATAGATTCAAGTGGTTGCAAAATAACTAATGTAGATCGGAGTTAAATGTCTCATAATGCAGCCACGTTAGTGCTATTCTATCCATGTTAAGGGTAATATTGCAGCAAGTACGTACGTAAATGTATAAATCAGTATAAAAGTGAATTAATTCATAGCGCTCCTGGAGGCATCATCTTCATCATACAGTCGATTGGTCAGCAGCTACACTACAGCCACATAATGCTAGTTGATTGAACGTGAATCCAATGCCAGCCTGAGCATGTCCTTGTATTATTTTTTTGTTTTCTCCTCTTCCTTGTCCTTGTAGTTCTTTTCACCATTTTTGTGTTTCATGTCATATTATGTACTTTTCTCCATTTGATTTATGCATAAATATAGATTTTGTTGGCCAAAATGTTGCCGTGGATTCAGCCTTTTGCACACCAAGTCGCAAAGCACGTCTTTTTAATCAAATGATTGGGGTAAATGCATCACAATAGTTTTTTTTTTTTTTTTGGAACTAGTTCGATCACGCCGTGTAAGGCTCACTTAAGTGAAAAATGTTTTCTAAAAGAATTTTTTCTATACCCAAAACTCGAACGTAAGAAATCTGATTAAGAGTTAAAATTTTATCTATCGTACCACAGTTTTTGTGTCTAAACGTTGTTTCACCATAGAAAGCGGGTGAAAGATGAAGAAAGATGTCGGCTGTGATGGTGGGACCAGTGGGGCAATTGAATAAGTAGTTGGCACTTGGCAGGACAATGAGTGCACATGGGGTTCCCAACTGGAATTCGATTACCGACAGCTATTTTGTGCAGTCTCCTCTTTGGCAGTCGGTGGCCGAATATATACGTTTTGGTCTTATTAGCGTCTTTCTTTCACTATATACTTGTCTCTAGGGCTGTTCAATGGAAAATTTAATCAAATCTATTAAAAAAATCGACATTTGGTTTGGTTTGGTTTGATTTGGTTTTAAATTTTAAAAATCGATTATATTTGGCTTGGTTATGGTTCTATTAAAAAATAATCGAATAAATAACCAAACCAAACCGATAAATTATATACATAAATTTTATAATTATTTCTATGTATAATATTAGTTTTTCATAAATAATTATAAATATTTTATACCTTTTAATCATTAATTTGATTTTTGATCTACTTATTTCACATGATTGTTTAAGGCCCATGTTTTAAGAATATGTTCAAGCCCATGTCTTAAAGTCTTTTAACTCTTTTAAGTGTTAAGTGTAAACTTACTAACAGAAGCTCACGTTAGAGTCTAATGTCTTTAACTTAAATTTTTAGCCTTTCTTTGTCAACCATTTGATTTTAGGTTGTTTCTTCTTCTTTTTTCGAATTTATACCTTTCTTTTTTCTTGTCTGAATGGGTCCTAAACTTCTAATTCTTTTCTTATGAAAATGACAAAGGTTGTAGATTTGGAGATTATAGAAGATACTTCAGTAACATTAGCATTTGTTGCAACTCAAGCACATGGTAATGTCCTAATACTTCTTCCGTGGGTAATCTTCCTAAAAAGCAGAAAAGAATAACTCCTTGTAATCGAAACCCTAGCCTTGGGGATAATGGTAGAAAAACATATAAAGTTTGGATCATTACACAAAGTTTTTTTAATAAAATGGGAGAATTGAGGGCCAAAATGAAAGTACTGCCCCAAAGTTTGTGATCATTACACAAGGTTTTTTTATTTCATATATTTTCATTTTAATTTTAGGTAGTCTTTATGTTTAATTATTATGTATGTTTGTAACAACAACTAAAAACTCCTATGCTCTACTTTATTTCCATGTATGTGTATTAAGATGACAAAAATAGTGCAACCACTACTAAGTTAGTTTTTAGCTCTATATGTAATAGTTTAGCAACTTTGGGTAACTTGAGTACTACACTATCACTAATAGTGAAAGTGTTTCTATGATGTATGTTCCACCTTAAACTATAAATAAAAGTTATCGTTTGAACAAAAAAAAAAAAAAAAAAAAAAAGGACATGTCTTTTTCAACTTTTTAATGTTTTACTAATAAGTCTTATGACTACTAGTCATAAATTGAAAAATCGAATCAAACCGAACCAAACCGACAATAACCAAACCGGTGGTTATTATTTTATTTGGTTTGGTTATGGTTTTAGACATTTAAAAACCGACTAAATTGGTTTGGTTATGGTTTTAATCAATAACCGACCCAAACCAAACCATGAACACCCCTACTTGTCTCTCCTTCCCTCTGCATTTCCTTCTTAGGCAAGACCAGGGTTCAATCTCAAACATCATATGTATTGCAATTCCCTTGAATATAATGAGGCCTAAATTATCAACAAGCATAGTGAAATTCTTACTTTCTACAGTTACTAATATCTCTCTAGTTGTCTTATTACTATCACGCTAGCAAACAAGTTCCTTCTGATTAGAACATAAATTTCTTTCAATTATTATGTTCTCTCAAAACGATTTTTTGTTTTCAAATATCAAACCAATTTTTTCCTTTTAAAAACTAAATTCAAGCGAAGTGAGTTTTCAAAAACTAGCAGCAACACAATCAAACATTATTTTCTCAAAAAGTAATTGGAAAATGCAACTTCTCTTCAAAATTATTATTATAAAATCTCCAAAACCTAAATCAAGACTAAATTCAAAGGCTAATTATGTGAATTACCCCATGTCAAGCAGTTTTACAGATTTAAGTAGAATATTACTGTTTCTAATCTCTAAATTTCGAGCTCTCAATTAGATAAGGAGGAAAGGTTCTTTGAAGATTCAACTTTAAGCGGCATTGCATCTTGTCACTCATGAAAGTGTATTGAGGAGCAGACGCTATGCGGCTTCGTCAACTGCAATTTACTAAAACTGAATAAGGAGAAAATCAGTATCGGTGGGGATTAATTAAGCTAGCAACTGTAATTGACCAACCATGTTCTGCAAATATAGCTTATGTAAATAGTTACACCAAATGGTGTACTTTTCCTTAAAGACAACGAAGACAATCTCCGAAAAGAGAAAAACTCATGGATAAAATACATAATTATGTAAATAAGACATGTGAATGATTTGAGAAGGATACACCGGAAGGTAAACCACCTTCTAATTGAAGCAAGCATGAAGCCTCAACTAAAGAACACTAATTAAATTTGAACACATCAAGTAGTAGAAAGGATTTCACACACTAAGGACCACAAAGATTTCAACATTTTGTTGAGGCACACAGCAAGTTGATAGCAGTCTACAAGCTCTTTCAGTCATCCTCTTCTACTCAAACTTGAGAGCAGGGCATGCTACTGTCAGAACTGCATAGCAGACACGTTATCTTGGCAGTTCCATTGCCTTTGCTCTACTTTCTGTAAAACCTGCAGACTAGCCACTATCAATTTCAAAATACCTTTTACAAGTAACATACTAACATGACCAAGAGTGAAACTAAATTTCACGCTCCAAACAAAAGATGCACCATGTTCTGTAATATTTAACCAAGCCTAGAATGCCATAACAGCATTTTCGCAGAATCGGTGAAAATAACAAAATACAAAGTATAGAACACCAACAAGTAAACAAGCACCTGTGAAACTAAAGGATAAAAACTTGTACTATGAATCAAGTAACTTAACTACGATAATTTGGCAAAAACGGCAGTTTACACGAGAACAAAGTACAAACTCTGATGCCTAACACATCGTTGGTGACAGAAGAATCAGCTTTCCTTATCAGGTTCATCTAAAGAAGAGAAGAATGGGGAGTTAATGAGTTTCACCTGGGCCTCTCAGGATGTTCTTTTTCTTCTCGATAAAATTATGTCAGAACTTGAGCAGTTGCGTTTCTCTCCCTCTCTCTCTCTTTTCATATTTTTCTTTTGGTGGAGGGCGTATGATGACGAAGATCTCTTCTAAGTAAACAGTTCTACAACGTAGCATCATTTCAGATAGGCGAACAGAGCCTAATGTAAGCAGATTATCCATGTAGGCAGTACCAACTAGTTGGCAAGAGTTAGTTGATGTTGTTACTTGTTAAGCTGATATTAGGTTGAGTGCTAGACTTTTACATTCCTGTAGGACTAAGTGTGAAACACAGAGGACCTTTAGTGTAAGGTAAACGATTCAAATATTGGAATGAAACGGAACTGAATAGAGCTACATGGATATAGATGTTTATTCTAAAAGCCAACCTCAACCAGTTGGGACTAAGATGCAGTTGGTTAATAAATATACCTATAGTTGGTCTATAAATATTCTACCTACATTTCAACTAGCTTCAACTTTGATATTCTTTTTATAGAAGTTAACTAATGGTTAGAAAATAGAATTAGTTCTACAAGTGTTTAAAACACTGCAGGAAGTTCTCGGATGACACATCATACTAAATATTCTAAAATGACTCTCCTTTGAGGACAAAGGTTGTCTTCAACCCAATTTGCACGTATTCTAGAATGGATTATTACCCATGCCTAGATCACCGATAAATGGAAATTTCATCGATCAGACCATTTCCTAGACTATTCCATCAGGGGTCTATATCCTCCCCACAAATGCAGGTCGTAATCTTGTCCATTGAAACTTAGACAGAGGGGAAGAAATCACCTAATTTCTTTTTGTCTGTACTCGGGTTTGAATTCTCTCATGATTTTCAGTCCTTCATTCATACCCTTAGGTGCATATTCTGAAATGACACTCTGAAGAGTCTTTGACACTTGTAAAACTGATAATATCTTTCCCTTTTGGAGCCCACTTTTGTTATGTGTCACTTGGAACACCCTGAAGTGTTTTTCACACTTGTACAGCTAATAATATCTTTCAGATTATTAATTAACTTACACAAGTTTAAGTTCAATAGAAAATACAAGTATACTTTACTACTCCCTTCATCCTAATTTATGTGGCGGTGCTTGATTGGGCACGAAGTTTAAGAAAAAGGAAGACTTTTGAAACTTGTGGCCTAAAACAAGTCATAGAAATTTGCGTGGCTATAAATCATCTCATTATGGGTAAACTAGAATACTTAAAGTTAAATTGTTTCTAAATAAGGAAGTACGAAATTCTTTCTAGGGCAAACTAAAACGGAAAGTATGACACATAAATTAGGTGAGAGGGAGTAATATTTTCTCCATTTACCTAAATTGTTTGTCCCCACACCTGGATAAAGGAAGAAGGTTGGATTGACAGCTAGCTAAAATAGTGATAATATTATGAAACTTCTAAAAATTGAATTCGGTGGGCGTATGTGCTCACTTAGGCACATTTCTCACATAGCCATGTAGGACAACCATCAATGTGGTATGTAAAACTTTTGCCAAAAGGAAAGAAGCCGGTAGTCCAAAAAAGATAAGAATGCAAAAGATTCTGAACTGAAATTTATTTTGTTTATGGTGTAAAATGAAGCATGTAGAGGTAGCTGAATCTATTTGTGACATGTTAAGAGTCCCTACAGGATTAGATGGGTTATACTTTTGCTGAATGTAATTTTTTGCTGAATGTATTCCTTGCCAATTCAATTTCTTAGGAAGGATAGAAGGAGGAAGATTTTCTTTAAATTCAGTGCCAAAGAAATGGTTACTTCAGAAATAAAAAGGAAAATACCTAAATGATTTGTCTATTCAAAAAGCTAATGAGCTCCCGGTGCATCTCTCATGCTGAAATTCAGACTATTTCGCATCGTTCGTCTTCCTATACATGGATTTCCTTTTTGCATCATAGCAACAAATTCTCCGTAGTCAATGCGCCCATCCTGAAAAGAAAGTCCATCAGGAGACCAACTAAATAGTTGGTTAAATGAAGAAAGAGATGAGATGCCAAAAGATCATTCCATGCATTTAAAACACAGATTTCCTAAAACATAGTTTGCCTGCATCAAGGCCACAGTTGAGGCCTTATACAAAGGCTCCAGAAGACTGATCAAAATACAACGAAGATTTGTTTGATTTGAAGAAAGTCAGAAATGTCTCTAGTGACAGTTTTTCATTTTATTATGCTACGATTGCTTAGTCTTTCTCCTTTTTTTTTTCCTTCTCTTTTGGACAAATATCTCAGCTTAGTTTTCTCATCATGCCTTTAAATACACAAACCAACTTGGACTATGAGCGACACCAAAAAGTGATTAGCTGGCATGAATGTAGTCACAGACCAAACAGAACGACGGAAAGTTCTTCAAAAAACAACTTTCAAAGCATCTTAGTGCATCTGAGCAAATATAAGCAAATCAGTAAAGCTGCAAGCTATGAAGAAATTAAGTCAAATTGTATTATCCCTGAAACATAACCATAACCTCCTAATATGTGTCCACTTTTTTATTGACGAGTAACAGCGGAAGAGACCTATTGTGACTGCTATTTGTTATTTGTTTCCTAGTTTTCAGGGATATTTTAATTTTCAACATCTTTTACTTGTTTTCTAATCTTAGGACTCTATTTCAGATAGGGAGAGTAGTTGAGACTTATACGGATAGTAGTTAGGGTATCATCCTTTATATACCCTGTCATGTATCACAGAATACATACAATAAATTTCAATTAGCCATTCCCTTTTATGGTATCAGCGCCACTGCTCACACGAGACTGATTTTTTTTCTCTTTTCTACAGTTCTCACACAATACCTGATCTGTTGTCTCAATGGCTCCTCCTACCAACGTTGTTAATGCTGATAACACTGCCGCAAACAACCCCATCGTCCAATTCAATCCCGCCACTCAATTACCAATCAAGCTTATTGGCAGTCCATAATTTTGCAACTTGGAAGGCTCAAGTTTCAATGCTCATGAATGGTCACAAATTATTTGGCCATCTTGATGGCTCCTCCGCTGCACCACCCAAGACAATAACTCAAGACAACCAAAGCACGCCAAATCCTGCCTACGAGACCTGGTTCTGCCAGGATCAACTTATACAAAATGCCCTCATGACATCAGTTGATCCAACACTAGCATCAACTGTTGCAACAGCAGCTACTGCTCACAAAGCATGGATCCTTCTCCATACTGCTTTTGCTAACAAGTCTCAGACTAGAATTTTTAGTCTCCGAGACCAGCTTGCTCGGCTTCAAAAGGAATCTCGATCTGTAGCAGATTATTTACGCGAGATTCGCTCACTCTCTGATGAACTCGCAACTGCCGGAGCACCAGTTACGAATGAAGAACTCATTGTCAAAATTCTGAGTGGTCTTGGCCCAGAGTTTCGAGAGATTTCCGCTGCTATCAGATCACGTGACACTTTTGTCACCTATGAGGAATTATATGAGAAGCTGATTGACCATGAACTTTTTCTCAAACATGAAGAATCTAAGAAAACACCACCCATAACCGCAGCAATTGCTCAAAGGACCAGTATAGCTTCTCCTTGCAACAACAACAACAACCGCAGGCAAGGAAACAATGCCTCGCCCAACAATCATCACTGGCGCCCTCAACAAAACAGGGAACAACGGAACCCAAGGAGAAACCAGCAATGGCAGCAACAACCTTTAGGCAATGAACTACGATGTCAACTTTGTGATCGTCCTGGTCACTCAGCAAGAGTTTGTCGGTCACGGTCCCATAATCATCTCCAAGCACTTGCCAACTATGCTGGACGTCTACTCCAACATCAGGAACCATGGATTGTCGACTCAGGAGCCACTCATCACATTACATCTGATGCTCACAGCCTAACTACTACACAGGATTATCACGGTCCTGAAACGGTCTCAATGGGTGATGGTAACACTATACCAATTTCCCACACTGGTAACGCTAATTTACGTGCATCGAATTATCAATTTACCTTACTTAATACTCTGTGTGCCCCTGCTATAAAAAGAAATCTTATCTCAGTCTCACAATTTTGTCGTGACAATCAAACATCTATTGAATTTTTCCCTTTTCATTATCTTGTGAAGGACCTGACTACGGGGGCGCCTCTGGTGCGCGGGCAGAGTAAAAGTGGACTTTACGAGTGGCCATCAGGCAGTACACGCACCCATCCTCAATGCAATGTGGCCATTCCTTTGCACCTATGGCATCGGCGATTGGGACAACCCAACAGTCGCATTTTAAATAAACTTTTGCAGAAGTTTTCTCTTCCATTTTTAGATTCAAAAATTTCTTCATTTTGTAATTCTTGTTGTTCAAATAAGATGCACAGGTTACCTTTTTCTGCAAATTCCTTGCAAAGCAAACGGCCTCTACAAATAATTTACAGTGATTTATGGGGCCCTTCCCCTGTGTTATCTGTTGATAAAAAACGCTATTACGTTTTATTTGTTGATCACTTTTCAAAATATATGTGGTTGTACACACTAAAATCCAAGCACGAAGTTGCCGATGTTTTCAAAGTTTTACATCCCTTGCTTGAGCGCCAATTTGAAACAAAAATTCTTTCATTTTATACCGATGGTGGCGGTGAATTTGAAAGTCTATCCTCATACTTAAAAACACAAGGTATTGAACACTTGGTATCCCCTCCTTATACGCCACAAAGAGTAGCTTTGGTTGAACGGAGACACTGACACGTTATTGAAACAACAAAGACTCTATTACACCAAGCTTCACTTCCATCCAAATTTTGGAGTTTTGCTTGTCACCAAGCAGTTTATCTCATAAACAGGTTAACTACACCCAATTTAAAAGACCAGTCCCCGTATGAGATTTTATTCAAAGCATCTCCAAATTATGAATCCATAAAAATATTTGGTTGTTTATGCTATCCCTGGACTAGACCTTATGCCAAAAATAAACTTGAACCTCGTTCAACGCCTTGTGTTTATTTGGGATTCTCTAACAAATATTACGGCCACCAGTGTTTTGATCCTGTCACTTCTAAAATCTATTTATCAAGGGATGTATTATTTTTTGAAGAAAATTATCCTTTTGAACACATGTTTTCCCAATTTAAAAATAATTCTAATACTAATGTATCTTGGGAAATCTGCTTCGATGAACCCAAATCAAAAGATAATAACTTGGATTTAAACTCTTGTTATGATCTTCCACCACCAGCGGTGCAACTGCCTCAACAACCACTTTCATCCACATCTGTCGCAAACCAAGGCCTCTCCAACAATTCAGGTACTTCTCCATCTTTATTGCCAAATACTTCTCCTAATCCATCTTCATCTCACTCTGGCAGTATCTATCCCACTGCTTCTGTCCCGCCACTATCTACATCCCCTTCAACATCCCACCCAACCACTTTTGCACCCATAATTAACCGCCCCCTCATCACCTATCGACGTCGTAACTCTCAGTCTGTAGCCAAACCTCTACCCTCTTCCAACCTGCCAACAGTCGCTCCCTCTATTTCTCCTTCTAAGCCATCACAAGTCAAGTCAACAAACCTATCTTCCAAACCTTCCAGCCATCCTATGATTACTCGGTCCAAGAGTATCCAACATCCCCCTTCCCAGTTTCTTATCACTACTGAAAATATTTCAATTCCCAGAACTCACAAACAAGCCCAATCTCAACCTCAGTGGAGAGCTGCAATGTAGGCTGAATTCGATGCACTTATTAGAAATCAGACGTGGAAATTGGTGCCCTATGACCCGTCAAAGAACGTGGTGGACTGTAAGTGGTTATTTCGCATAAAGCATCATCCTGATGGTTCTGTTGACAGGTATAAAGCTCGTCTAGTTGCTCGAGGATTCACTCAGCGCCCTGGTGTCGACTTTCATTCCACCTTCAGTCCAGTGGTTAAACCCACTACGGTGCGATTGGTCATGTCCATCGCAACTCAACATAACTGGCCACTTCATCAGCTCGATGTAAATAATGCGTTTCTACAGGGACATCTTGAGGAAGAGGTTTATATGCGACAACCACCTGCCTTTGAAGACTCTTCATTTCCTCATCATGTCTGCAAACTGAACAAGGCAATTTATGGTCTTAAGCAGGCACCTCGGGCTTGGTATACCGAACTCAAAACTATCTGATATCAGCAGGTTTCAATAAGTGCAAGTCTGACTCCTCCCTATTTATTTTTCATAACTTTGGCTTTACAGCATATGTGCTCGTTTATGTCGATGATATTATCATTACTGGCAATCACATTTCTGGTGTTCGTCATGTTATTAATGGTTTGTCCAATCGTTTTTCTATTAAAGATCTTGGTGCACTGCATTACTTTCTGGGAGTTGAGGTCTTTCGCACTACTAATGGTGTTTTGTTGTCTCAGCAAAAGTATATTATGGACCTACTGCATGATGTTCATATGCAGGACAGCAAAGGTGTGCCTACACCGATGTGCTCCACCACCGTTTTTGCTCCTTCGAAGAATGATTCTTCTGTTGATATATCCAAATATCGGCAACTCATCGGCAAGCTTCAATACCTATCCTTCACGCGGCCAGATATTGCATTTACTGTAAACAAGCTTGCTCAGTTTATGCATTGTCCTAACTAAGATCACTGGAAGGTGGTTAAACGCCTGCTCAGGTACCTTAATAGCACTTCCTCCTATGGTATTCGAGTGACTACGGAGCGAGATTCACGGTTGGTCGCTTATTCTGACTCTGATTGGGCTGGAGACCCTATTGATCGCACCTCTACTACTGGTTACGTGATTTGTCTTGGCAGCACTCCTATTTCTTGGTCCTCCAAGAAACAACGCTCAGTTTCACGTTCTTCAATGGAAGCTGAATATCGTGCTGTAGCAGCTACTGCTGCAGAACTTAATTGGCTAGTCAATCTCTGTCAAGAACTTCAGTTTCCTCACTGGAATTCCCAAAATCATGTGTGACAATGTTAGTGCAACCTACATTTGCCAGAACCCTGTGTTCCACAGCAAAATGAAACATATTGCAATTGATTTTCACTTCGTTCGGGAACAAGTGCAGAACAACACACTTGAAGTGAAACATTTACACTCTGCAGATCAGGTTGCTGACATACTCACCAAGCCGCTTCCGCGTGCTTCGTTTGAACGGGTTTTCAACAAGTTGAGTGTTGTCAATGTCATCACCAACTTGCGGGGGCGTAACAGCGGAAGAGACCTATTGTGACTGCTATTTATTATTTATTTCCTAGTTTTCAGGGATATTTTAATTTTCAACATCTTTTACTTGTTTTCTAATCTTAGGACTCTATTTCAGATAGGGAGAGTAGTTGAGACTTATACGGATAGTAGTTAGGGTATCATCCTTTATATACCCTGTCATGTATCACAGAATACATACAATAAAATTCAATTAGCCATTCCCTTCCTAAAATACTCCCAACTTTATCTTCAATTTAATGACTTACGTTATCCTGATCAACTTCGCTGATGATATCCTCCATGAGTACATCTGTAATATTATGATCTGCACACGCTTGCTGGAGCTCATCAACTGTAATATAACCACTTCCATCCTTGTCAAAATACTGAAATGCTGCCATGAGATGTTCCTCGCGGTCCAATTTGTTAAGGTGAATAGTTGCTGCTATGAATTCTCCATAGTCAATAGTTCCACTATTGTCCACATCAGCCTGAAAGCAGGAATAATAATTAGATAAAGATGCACAAAGCAAATACAATTAGTGTGCAAAAGGTTTTCTTACAGCATCCATAAGTTCCCGTATCTCTATATCCTTTAGAGTAGAGCCGTATTTTCTCAAACCAGCTTTTAGTTCATCAAATGTAATAGCACCACTGTTATCAGTATCCATGGCCTTAAACATCTCCTTAAGACCGGCAATCTCCTCCTCCGACAAGCTTTCAGCAATCACCTGAAAGCATAATAAGCAATGCATTGAACTATTCAGTTACAGGCCTTCCAGCAGACAGAATCGACAGTTTCTTGCGTAACTTCAACAATGAAGTTTATGGACACTGAAGAACCATAATTAACAGACTTGGTGCAAAAAATCTATGACAAGATCTGTGTACATACCCGCAGAGCCATCTTTTTTAACTTGTTCATTGCAGAAAAGTGTTTGAGGCGAGAAAGTACTGCAGGATCAAGTGCTCTATCAGGAGCAACGCCATTTTCACAAATCCAAGGATGACCTGCAGAGTTTTAGAGAAAACCATATCACCAGATCAGCAGTTGGTTACATGAAAGATGCCGCAGATGCAGGCACAGATATAAAATACAATTGAAAATTTGAGAAATACAATGACTTGATCCACTTTTATGCAGTGCAAATTGATCTTTGCAGCTTGTAGTCAAGACAATTTATTTTTTGAATCAGAAATACAGAAAACAAACCTGCTATTTCCAAAGGGCTCTAGATAACCTAACAAGTTATAGTTTAGGTATGAGAAACTCTTCTCTACTGTCAAATGACTCAAACTAACACTTCTCTTTACATAAATTAGACAAATTAGTAGTCAAAAAGGATTCCCATGGTCTGCTACCAAAAGCACAGTCCAGAAGACAGCTTACAGGGTTCCTATAACTCTGACAGAATAATAACATTGTTACAACGCGCTATCTTTTGATTTAAGTCAAAATGTAAGGTTACTATCACTTATAAGGTAAATAAACATACATAATACTTCATGAGCGGTTAACCGCTCTGAAGGTCGCATGCACAACATCTTCCGGATGAGATCTTTTGCACTCTCAGATATTACGGGCCAAGGGTCTGAGTCAAAATCAATGTGCCCTTTCAGAACTGCATCAAATATCCCCTGCTGTGTTTCTGAAGAATTTAGATGGTAGTTAAAAAAAGACAAAAATCAGAAAACTTACAGCTGTACTGTCTAAAATTGTAAACATTTTTTTTTTTTTTTGTCTAGGATTATAAATATACCAGCCCAGAATGGTGGAACGCCACTTAGCAGGATGTAGAGTATGACGCCCGCCGTCCAGACATCTGCTTCTGGACCATAATGCTTCAAAAGCACCTCAGGAGCAACGTAATATGGACTCCCAACAACATCTGTGAAAATTTGGCCTGGAGAAGGAAGCAACAAAATTCATCAAACCAACATTACTATATAAGGAAATACAAAAATGTGCCACCAAATCAATGTTAAAACCAGCCAAGTATTCATCTAGAATTTCCAGAAATGAGAGGCTGTGCGTAAAAGCATCTCCAAGATCATAGTTTATTAGTAGTGCCAGCATCCACATCAAGAAGTGTGTCCGTGGAAAACACAGCACAATTGAAAGAATAGTTGTAGTCTAGACTAGAATAATTAACTGCCTATCAGAAAAAAAATGGGAACAAGGTAAGTAAGATGGAGATTGACCTGGCTTAAAGAAGACAGAGAGTCCAAAGTCAATGGCCTTGAGAGAGAAATCATCATCCTTGTTAACTAACAAGAAATTCTCAGGTTTGAGATCTCTATGCATAACTCCAAGTGAATGGCATGCCTCAACCACACCAACAATAATCTTAGTCAATTCAGCAGCCTTTCTCTCGGTGTAGTGTCCTCTTTGAATGATGCGGTCAAACAATTCACCGCCACTACAAACCTCCATGACAATATGGACGTACAAAGGATCCTCATAAGCACCCTTGATGGAAACGATGTTGTTGTGACCAGCCAAATGGTGCATTATCTGAATTTCCCTCCTGACATCTTCGACATCCTCCTTCGAGATGAGCTTCCTCTTGGCAATGGATTTACAGGCGTACTCGGTACCTGAAGACAATTCGGTGCATAAATAAGTGGTGCCAAACTGGCCCTGTCCTAGTTTACGGCCGAGGGTGTAGAGATCGCGAATGTTAGGGGTCTTATGACCCAGCACGTAATACGCCTGGTTAGCGCTGGTGCGATTCATGCTGCTGTCTTTCCTGGGGCTCACAAGGGGCTGTTGCTCTTTCTTGGGATTGGGGGAATCGTGGGAGAAATTGTCTTGTTGGGGCTGAGAGCCCTGAAAAGTTTTGCCTCCGAAAGATCCACGGCATGCGTTGCCCATCAAACAATAACCTCAGCTCAGCCTCATCCAATTCACCTTGTTTCCTTTTTAGCGGAAAATAATGATAGATCTAACAAAAGGAAGAAGTCCGCCGGAACTGATGAAGACAATAAACGGAGGTCAACTCTAACATCCTACCCATCCACTCTCCTACTTGCAACCTTTTTTATCAATATAATATAATAATAATAATAAATTTACTCCACTGCTACTTCCCACTAGGCACTGCTTCCGAAAAAAGTTTACCTACACCACTTTTTTCTTTTTAAAACAAGGTCACCCATAAATAGTGCAAAACGACGATGCACAGGAAGAATGACTTTGTGAAAATGGCAACTTTTCACTATCCCTCACTTGTTCATTTTGTAATTCTATTGCCGACATCCCCCACCCCAGTATTTGTCCTTTCTTTATGCTCCCAAAATTAACTTTTTTTATTGCACTACTTTATCATACTAAAATATAACTAACATAAAAATATATATATTAACTAATCATATTATATTTGTTGAATTGGCATAAATATCAAGCACGAGTAAAAATTTTACAAAAAAATAGTTAAGTATATTGTATTTAATTTTTTATTTTATGAATATTTTTGAACCGAGGATCTATTTGAGACTGGAATAGCCTCTCTACATCTCAGGATAGGAGTAAGGTTACCCGGAAAAATAAATTAAAGTTGACTTCCAAGTTCACTAATTAGAAATTGTGACAAGTTTGACTAAGGTCAAACTTATCTTAAAAATATGATTAAGTTAAAATGGGATTGAAATATAATTTTTAAAATTTCTTAATCTTTTAAAAAATTACAAAAAGACCCCAACTTAATCCCAAAAAACCCATCATCCCCCCTTCTCCTCCTGCCACCCCTCCCCCCGCCCCCAAATTTTTTTAAAAAAAAAAAGTTTTGATATTTTTTATTTGCTTTTTCACCCACCCCCTCCTCCTCCTCCCACCCCTCTCCCCCCCTTCCCCCACAAAAAAAAGTTAAAAAAAAAATAATTTTCTTTATTTGTTTTTCACCCTCCCCCTCCCCCTCCCCCCGCCCCCGCGCCCAATTTTTTTTTTAACAGCCCCCACTCCTCCTCCTCCCACACCTCCCCCCAAAAAAAAAATTATTTTTTAAAAAAAGTTTAGAAAAGTTTTTCTTTTTGTTTTTTTTGCACACTCACCACCCTTCCAAAAAAAATTGTTTTAAAAAAAGAAGTTTTGCAAAGTTTTTATTTTTGGTTTTTTGCACCCCTTCCACCCAAAAAAAAAAATGATTTTTCTTGAAAAGAAATTTTGAATTTTTTTTTCTTACTTCACCCACCCACCCCAAAAAAAATTATTTAAAAAAAAAATTGAAAAGTTTTTATTTTTAGTTTTTTGCACCCCTCGCCCACTCCAAAAAAAATCTTGAAATGAAGTTTTTTTTTTTTTTTTTTTTTTTTTGGGGGGGGGGGGGAGGCGGAGGGGGAGGGGGGTTTAGGAAAAGTTTGGATAAAATTCAGGTTGTTGTTGTTATGTGTTTGTTTAATAATTTCTGTTTTTTTTTTTTTTTTGTCCTTTATGTTATTTGTGATTGATGTTTATGAACTTATTTATTTTGATTAGTTGTGGTATTTGGAGCCGAGGTGGTTGTTGAACAATTTCTGTTTATGAACTTATTTATTTTGCTTACTAATTGTTGCAACAGATGCATACAGTTATTGAAGAAGTTGCAACAAGTTACTAGTTTTTTTCAACAAGTTACTAATCTTTTTAACAAGTTGCTTAGTTATTGCAATAAATTACTCACCTTGTTGGAAAAAATCAAACAATTGCTTAAATTATTGCAAAAACTAAAAATATGTCGCAACAGGTGAGTTGATTGTTGCAATAGATCATATATTTGTTGAAAAAGTTGCAAAAAGTTACTAATCTGTTTCAACAGATGGATCAGATGTTTAAGCAAGTTGCGTAGTTGTTGCAACAGATTAATCACCCTGTTTGAATATTGCAACAACTTAATCATATGTTGCAGTAGGTATCTCATATGGTGCAGCAGGTATCTCTCATATGGTGCAACATATTTACGATATTGATCACATTGAAGTCCTTTGTTTATACTGAATAACATTGAATTTATTATTTTTTTATCACTCAATATGGTCGAATTAAGTACTTCACATCAAATCACTCTAATGATCACTCGATTTAGGAAGAATACACTTAGAATTACCCATCTAATCCATGAAATTACTATCTAATCCATTAAGGATGCTAGTATATATATATATATATATATGGGTGAATCAAGTAGTTCGCGTCAAATCACTCTAATGATCACTCAATTTAGGGCATATTGACTTAGTAGATCATCTCTCTTGAATCAAAATACATCAAATTGATTAAGTATTATACATTGATCACTAAATATCATTGATTTCCTTTGTTTATAACTAAATATGGGTGAATCAAGTAGTTCACATCAATTCACTCTAATGATCACTCGATTTAGTGCATATTGACATAGTAAATCATCTTTCCTGACTCAAAATACATCAAATTGATTAAGTATTATACATTGATCACTAAATATCATTGAATTCCTTTGTTTATCAGTAAATATGGGTGAATCAAGTAGTTCACATCAATTCACTCTAATGATCACTCGATTTAGTGCATACTGACTTAGTAGATCATTTTTCATGACTCAAAGTACATCAAATTTATTAAGTATTATACATTGATCACTAAATATCATTGATTTCCTTTATTTATCACTAAATATGGGTGAATCAAGTAGTTCACAGTGCATACTGACTTAGTAGATCATCTTTCCTGACTCAAAATACCATCAAATTGATTAAGTATTATATATTGATCACTAAATATCGTTGTTTTCATTTGTTTATCACTAAATATGGGTGAATCAAGTAGTTCACATCAATTCACTCTAATGATCATTGGATTTAGTGCATACTGACTTAGTAGATCATCTTTCCTGACTCAAAATACCATCAAATTGATTAAGTATTATATATTAATCACTACATGTCGTTGATTTCCTTTGTTTATCACTTAATATCATTGATTCCCGTTGTTGATCACTAAATATGGGTGAATCAAGTAGTATCTGTTGCAACAACTGTAATATCTATTGCAACAAGTGTAGTATCTGTTGCAACAACTGTAGTATCTGTTGCAGCAAGTGACATAGTTGTTGAACATGTCCTTACTCTTGTTGGATAAACACAACAAGTTACCCAGTTTATGCAATAAGTCACTCCACTTGTTGGGAAAACCCCAACATGTAACTTAGTTGTTACAACAAGGCCTGTCAATTGTTGCAACATATTGCTTAATTGTTGAAAATATTTTAGGAGTTGGATAAAACTCAACAAGATACTAGTTGTTGCAACTAAGTCTTGTTACTTGTTGGATAAAACCCAACAAGTTACAGAGCTGTTGCAACAGATTCATTACTTGTTGGAAACTGTTCAACAATTCATTAACAAGAATACACACATTTGTGATTTGAACACGATCAACATACCATATAAACCAAGTTCACAAACACCAAGAACATAAATTATCATTCAAAAAAAGAACAACATTAAAATGTCATAAAGTTTCAAAAAATAATTATTATTACAACACAGTGCAATTAACAACTATGGAGCATTTCGGCTTGGACATGTTGTTTTTTGTGCCAGCTGTTTTGCATAAGGAGCATTTGTTTTTCCTCGTTAGCAATGATTCCCCGATTCCACGCCTCCTCTTTGTCCACCTTCTTCCGGATTTGCTAGGATCGACATATGGAGGAGGTATCTCTCTCTAATTCAAAACTTCTTTTAATTTTTTTTTTTTGGGGGGATGGGTGGTACAAACAACAAAAAACAAAAACTTTTCAAAATTTTTTTGGTAGGGTTTGGGGGTGGGGGTGGGGGGCAAGGGGCAAGGGCGGGGTGAGGGGTGGTGAAAAAAAACAAAAAATCCAAATCTTTCGTTCAATAAACACATACCGATCTAAGAGTACTCGGATAGCTTAATTCAGAGTCTTTCAATGTAAAAAGTGATCAACTAGCTGCTGATTACGTACTATATTTGACATATACGGCATAGTAATCTATCTATACATAATAATAAGAAAGGCAAAAGTATAATAGGCTGAAGTATCAAGGTCTTGCATTTCAACGTGAGATTTTGGTAGCAATAGTTATCACCCTTCACAAGGTAAGGAAATCTTGTTTTGTATTTATTCCTGTGGAATGGTGCAGATGGAATTACTGCGTTTCTCATGTGCTTGCGTTGTTAATGTAGCAACAAGGTATACTATACATAGTCAGAAGATTGCCTGCTATATCACTGTCGAAAAAATATGAATATTCGAAGATGAATTATTGAGATGGAACTCAACAATACTGGTTGATTTAGTAGTTCGTATTTTCTGACACATTGATCTTGAAAATTAAATCAGAAGTTCAGCTGTAATTAATTGTGTGGACTACTTTAAAATGCCACATGTAAGTTTGTGAAAGGAGTAGATCTGGGATCTCAAAGACTACGGTTCACTGCTCCAAACAGGTAACGTCTTAGCCCTTTCTCTATATTTTTTTCCTGTTTGATAGGAGTAAGAAATTTTTGTGGAAACAAATCATGTGTCCGTTGTTGGACATCGTCCTCTAATAAAATATGGATGAGCGTTTTTGTGATAGTTGGACATGATTCCAATAATAAGCCTCTGGTCAATCTAAATGGGCAATATCTCTTCCTGTCTAATATATGTCATACTAATTTTTAGCTTCTGATTCATGTAGTAAAATTCACGTTCTTTGAGGATTTTATTTCAATTTAGAGATCACGTTTTAGGTGTTAACCAGTTCTCTATTTATGTTTAAGCATGGTTAGTTACAGGATGTATGTTCTCTTTGTTGAAGTCATGACTTAAAAGTTCTTTTTAAGCTTATATTCTAGATACACATAATACTCTGGGAATAATTCTTTTCAGAATGAGTTTAATATTGAATTAATCTTTTTATCCTCTGAAAGGAAGTAAGGAGAGAAATAAGTATCTTTTTTAGTAGCAGTAGCTATTCCTTGAATTGAATAAGCATGGAACTTTTTTTAAAATGATGGCTATTAGCTTTGTGAAGAATAACGTTTTGTGAAGCCATATTTAAAAAATATATGCTACTTTTAAGCCATATTTAATCTCCTTCAAGATCTTTTCTATATTTAAGGAGGAGGTTTGTCATAAAATGTTTACTTAGTCATATGTATGTTATTTTGAGGACTTGTGATAAATGGCCCTTTGATATACTACTGCAATTGCTTGATTCATTCTGTGTTATGATCCTAAAGGTGAGCATTTTTTTTTACTGTGCTCTCAAAATTACTTCGTTCTAATTCTTTCTCTTTTCTTCATCTTTGCATGAACACATTTGGAGCAACTTGGAGTCTTAATGCAAGACTCTCCATACCAATATTGAGTCATCACATTTCATCTTCTTTAGCTCCATTTGATTGCAAGAAAAATAGCGAAATTGCTTGGGAATACTTATGGTGCCTTTCTTCGTTTTCCTTTTATCATTTGTTCTGTCTACCTCTTTATGTCTAATTGTTGATGAATGTGTTTTGGGCACTGCGATCTTATGGACTCTGTGAACTTATGTCTAACCTGTCATTACTATACATTTATAAGATAATTGAGGCAAAATATTATAATGATCATGATCAATACGATACCAAAAAAAAAAAAAAAAAAGAGAGAGAGAGATCAATTTTCCCTCTTCTAACTTCTAAGTGCATTTGTTTTTGTTATTTACACATGAAATTCTGTTATGTACAACTGTAAGGATAAATTCTTTATACCCTGACCAGACGTAATAAGGAAATCTTCTGACTATGTCACTATCAAAAGAATATGGATGTTGAAAGGATATGATTTTTTGATATGGAACTTCAAATGATACCAGCTGGTTCAAAAATCCTCTGTATTTGAAAAAACATACAAAAACACAGCAGTTTTAAATTTTATTTACGGGCAATTTTTGTTTGAATGTGTATCAAACCAAAATCATAGATCAGTTTTAAAACTAATTGAATCTCTTCTCTTGCATATTAGTTTTAAAAAAGAACGTACAGTTCCCTTTTTCCTCTCACCGGAAAATTGCACCCCAAAATCGTTCTCTGTGTAAATTGCTAAGCGTCAGAATCAAATAGATTAACGCATTCTTCAATTCTGCATTTCAGGTGCAGTACTCCCTTCTGTTTTTGACTTTTTTTCCTTCATGTGTGAATGCTGAAAGGTTGTTATATTTTAAAACAACGCATCTATAGTTGCATTCTGTATATATTCCTGACCATCTACTATTGTAAAATAGTATGCTATGTTTTTCTTTTAACGTTATGGGGTGTTTTGCAGTTTTTTGTAGCTTCAGAGAGTTTCTCGACTATCAATCCTTACTGTGGCTATGACATGATCGATATTGGGGACATTCTATTTTCAGGTTTGCTTATATAAATTTCATCCAAAGTCAATAAAACGAGTGACCTGGTGCTACTTAATGGCTTTTTTCCCTTTACATCCTTTAAGAAAATTATAAATATTAATTAAAAATTCGAAATTGGCGGGGACAATAGGACGTTCATTTCAGAGGAACGTGTCTTATGCCCAACATTGGCTATTATTATGAGAAGAAGAATAATCAGAATCTTCCCAATGGCTCTAAAAAATGGTCGTAGGAGAGGTGAGGTGCACTCTCTTGAAGTCGAACACCATAACGAGTCCAAGATTACAGAAGTCTTCGCCACTTTTAATAGGCATAGCATTGCAAGTGTAATTGGCGCTATAAAGCAAGGGTGCTCAATCATTTTGACAACACATTCTATGGAGGAAGTTGATGTTTTATCCGATCAAATTATAATTATGTAAAAGGGCATACTTTGCTTCCTTGATGATGTGATTTCTACAAGTAATGTGATAGACAGGAAATGTAATGAGACTGTCAAAGAATTCTTCAGATACGTCCTTTTACTAAGATTTTTTCTTAATATGGTTTATTATTAATAAACTCGCGCTCTTGACTTAATTTTTTTGTTTGACTTGACTTGGATGCCACACCAAAAGAGGAAGATATTGCGTAAGGATATTGCATGGATTTTTGGTAGAACTTAATGATGTTTTTGGCAGAACTTAATGATGTTTTCGGCCAAAAGATCCGAATTTTCTCTATAACTGGACTAAGTAATTCAATTTACTAGGATTCATTTTTTTATATAGATTCAACACCATCGTGATATATTGTGTTTTTATCGACGTAATACAAAAACTTTTCCCTTCTTTAAAATCTTCAAAACTTATTAAGTTTTTGTTTGTTTCCTCGATTTAAATAGCGAAAGGAAGAATTTTTTTTCCAGAATTCTTTCATATCAGTTTAGCATTTATTGTTAGTAGATTGGGTTGTTCGTAAGAATGGAGTATTCTCATTCAAACTCATAAAGTATTAGGAATGATTAAACTACACGGATTAAGTGTAATGCAGGACTGTAAATGCAAAGAAACATTACCCTTTCAGTTAGTTTAGGCGTTATCTAACATATGTGAATGTAATATTGCTTGTCTTACTTCTTCAAATTATATCTCTATCGGGCAATATATTTCTCAATTTTCTCCCTCTATCTCCACTCAAATGTATGCATAAAGTTCTCATTGATGAGGATATTAATTTTGAAAAAGATCCAAACTCTTACTTAGACATGTACCCAAGTGTAGTAAATCATTACAAAGTCATGTAGATTTCTTTTGTCTCGTCATATAAAAGGTATTTTCGTGTTATCAAGTCTTACCAAAGTTCTTGGGCAATATACAGTACTGGAACATGAATTAGTTCTAGAAGTTCATGTGCAATTTCGGGATATTTTACTTATCTACTAGCTGCTAGAAGTTTATTCTTGAAAATAAATGTACATATATGATTAGTCCATTTATCCTCTTTGGCCTTTAGCGTCAAGGTTGCAACGTATCCTCCTCTATTTTATGTAATTTTTTAGTATCTGATATGCTTATAAGAATTCAGCTTTGTTGGAATATTTTGGTTGAGTTTTTTGCATCGAGTTGACAATTCAAGAACTGTGAAGTTATACAACAATCGACAACCAACAGCTTTGATTGAGGAAGACAGAAAACATACAAATTTACCCAAAGTTTGATCTTTGATCCTTACATGAATTCATTTGTTAGATGAAGTTTCTAACCAAAGAGCCAAGACAGAGAAAGGAGGCAATTTCATGGAAGTTGGTGTGAGAAGTGAAATCCAATTGCAATTGCTTAGATTCCCATTCCAGAGAAAGGGTGGAGTTCGAAGACAATGCTTTGTTTGTGAAGCTCATCATTTGCTTTTATTTTCTGTAATAAAATCAAGCTAATTGAACAGAGGATGTGCTTTTGTTGCATCTATTGTAGTGTTTTAGAATTGTGACTATTTTTGTTGTACCAAATACTGTTTAAGAAGAAGTACCTTTAAGTTGTTTACTTTCATTATCCAATAAAATGTAGTTTGATTACTTTTCATTACCATTTCAAGTAATATTTCTTATTATTTTATAATTTTTAATTAGTGCATCATACCATACATGTCTTTCTGGATAGTATCTTCAAGATCAAAATGTTCTGACTGTTTTAGCACTTCCATAGTTGTGATCTAGCAGAGATATGACACCATAGACTTAGGCCCAAAATTTCGGTATTCGGTAATACCGAAGCATCCCAAAGCGCGTTGCCCTCGTAGGCGCGCAACATTAAGTAATCCAAGTCAACCCACATTACTAACTAACGGTGGATAATCATATTTCTTAGAGGTACTAAATACAATTCCATGAATGAGCAAAATGAAGGTTGCATTAATGATAAAGATTTATGATATGGAATATTTCGACCTTCAGGTACTAGAGAGAAAAGGCCTTGTCCAAGACAAGCTTTTTGATTGAATCCGAACAGTATAGTATCTCGTACAGATTACCGAAACCGAATACCGTATTTTTAAATTTTTAATCCCGAATTCCGTATCGAAAACCGAATTACCGAAATCCCCGGTTCGGTTCGGTAATTCGGTTTTCGGCATTTTATGCTAAACTTTGTGGGGGACTGGAGAGGCGCGTAATGGCAATTGGGTAGGAGGAGACCACTTCCAGCACGACTATTCAACGCATCACGTTACTGACATTGAAAACCACTCTGTCTTTAACATCCAAACATTTCAACCAAAATTATTGGTCCACTGGTTTTGGCAATTGGCTCCAGTCCAGTAGGCCACCCTCTATTACGTGCATAAATACTTTACTAGTATTAGTACCCACTGTCCTCATTTACAAATTTCTTTCCTTTTTTTTTTCCCTCCAAATATGGCCTTACTTTTAGATCCATTACAACCCTCCGCTGCCGCTCCTCAACAAACCAAATACATTACCACAAGTCAAAAAGTTATTTACAGGAGACCTGCACTCACCGAGGACAATCCGTGTTCACTTTTCCCATTTGTTGAAAGCACCAAGTAGTTAAAAGACTCAGCATGGCAAGCGGGATCCTTAGGGACATGTCCAAGTAGTTAAAAGTCTTTCAAAGCAATTCTCTTTTCTTCTTTTGTTTTTGGGGGGTGGGAAAGGGGAGGTTTTTCTGAATCCAAATAAATACTCCAAGATCACAGTCTGTACAAACATTATCTTTAGAACAAACATATAGCATCATTTTCATACTACCACTAAGTATTTCATAAGACAGCTCCAAAGTACTAATTAGTTCCCCTTGACAAGGGGTGAAATGAAATCTGACGCATGTATGCTATACCCGATGCAGGTTACTAAAGCGTGTACAAGATGATGTGGGAGTTGCAAAGTCATCCTTTTCTATTTTCTCTTGTAAGTAATATTGCTTCATTCACAAGTCGCACCAGACGGGATCAGATTGCCTCACCAATGGAAATAAGTTCCATGGAGATGAACTGCAGATAAGTAGATCATCAAACAAGGAGACCTAACTGAGACTACTGAACACGCCGTGGAAGGTGATTGAGGCCACAATTCACAATGACTGAAATTGATGTTTCTTCAAAGCAAGACTTAAGGGAGCTGTTGTTTATTGTCGGAGTAAGTTCAGATCCTTCTGATGTCGAGTAAGCCCCCACTTGTCGGCCTACAGGTTAGACACAATAGAATTTTTAGCAGAACAGAGAATCAAGCATGTTTTTACAGGCAGCAAGCATCCAGTACTTCGATTCCACACAGAACCTCAACATTCTTATACTAGATCACCTACTTTCCTTTATTATTCATGAAATTTCTTTGCCCAAGGCTATCAATTCTCACATCAAGAAACTCTTATACCTAACTTTATGCAGTTGATTTCACGTTTCAAACATCGTAAAATCTCTGACTCTTGACGAACATGTTCAGCTTCATATCATAATTTATTTATGACTCTTTGAAGTCCAAAAGCACAAAGCCTGTTGTAATACCAATAACGACAATAATGAAGGAAAGGCATCCTTCCCAAATTCTGGCGATAGTATTCGAATAGCTAACTCATCCTTACTTGACAAATGGACAAATAAGTTCACAAGTGAAGGCACAGAAATGATCGAGCATTTGGTAAGAAAACTATACGAGAACAAGTACATAAAAAGAGCATAATACACTTACAGTCCAGTTAACACTTTAATTGTATCATAGAGAAACCATTGCAGAGTCACAACAGGCCCCACAAGTGTGAGTCGAACAGGAAGACTTCTGGTAAACAAATTAACAAATCCAATCTCCTTTATAGCCTGAAAGCATCATATCAATTTTTTTCCAACTAATTAGATTTTTTCAAATACACTTAAATATCATGAGCGTGTTGACAGAAGTTTTACCTGTCTTATTGTCTCAGCCTTTTTGTTGTAAAGAGATGAGACAATATTGTCAGCGGGATTAGATATTACAGTACCAACAGATCCAGCAGCATAGCCTGATAAGCATGTCACACCAAGTTGCTGGGCTCTTGAGCAATCTTCCTTCCTTTTTTGTATGACCTTCCGATACATCAGATCTACCGAGTGCTCAAATGTCGAAAACATGATCATAGAAACTGTCAACAGAAGACGAAGCACAAAGGGAAGTCGTCATTATAAACTCCAAAAGCAGAAAGCCACACATTAATAACCACAGTCGGTAATGTGATTATCGTATTTTAAAGGGCATCTATATTGCAGCGAGATTTCAAAGACAAATTTGATTAATAAGCACTTTCTAGAAATTGTAAAGTAGGCACTAAATTTAGCACCCAGTGCAAACTTGTAAAGTAGACGACGATAAAGAAAGCCAGACGGTAAATGAACTGAAGCAACGAGAAGATCCTATGCACAGCAGCCAAAAGATGCACAATGCCACATTTCAATGGTAAAGAACAGATAAATTGAAGGGCAAGACATATCTACAGGATAAACAAAATACACACTGATAACTCCACTCCATCCCACCCAAGGACACTGATATGAGTAAACTTTACCATGAAAGTTGCATAACACTTCCGAATGATAACATGAAAGAAAATAAGGGGAGATGGGTGGGCTAACAGAAAAAAGCTAAATTAAGTAAAGATTTTACATGGAAGATTACGCCCCCAAAGTGGAAAGAGTCCCTTGTAAAAGCTACAGTGAAGCAAAAACAAACTTCAGCGTCAATGTGCAAGGTGGACAGCAATAGAATAAACAATGCATACTTCTCGGACTTTACCCTGAAAGGCCTTCATTCATGTACATCTTGCGAAATCCATCAGTTAATCCCCTGGCAAAATAAGGCTGAGTCTGGACCTGAACTTTGATAGCTTCAAAGGGACAGAGCGCCACATCAGCAAATACTTGAGCTGATGCACTGCTGAGGAAGAATATAACACTCCTTTTTTGATCAACCAACAATTCAGTATAGAATCTTTTAAAGTATTCATAAAGACCAAACTTAAGTCCTCCTTGAACTCCATATCCGAATAGTTTCCCTGACCAGCCTCTCCAAAGAGCACAATGACCTTCCTCTCTCCATATAGTTATAAGCCCCGATGAAATGCCATGGTATTTGAGAGGGTTCACCTAAAGCAAATAAAGGTATTACCATAAATATCAGATTAGGCAAGTTTCTTTCTTTCCACCCTTTAATTTTAGTTTGTTTGTCATGAGGAGTGACCATGGAGTATACAGATTTGTTAAAAGAAAGAAGGTGTGTTCTAGTGCAAAGATATAGTAAAGAAATCACGAGGCTCTATGGCTTGAAATAAAGACAAGGATCATTTGAACAGAAAAAGTACAGGCATGTCCAGGACATGGAAATTCCAATTTTTTTAAAACTGATTTACATTTGATTTAAAATAATATAGTACCCCAACGTCCAAATACACCACCAGAATTAGGCGCAAAGGATAGCGAGAGGAAAACAGAGCAATATGGAAAACAGAGTGAACAAATAAACATTAGATAGAATAACAGAAGCACGCCATCAGAAAGAATCTTAGAGTTGGAGTTTGTTTCTTAATATATAGGTCCTGTTAAAAAAATATATATATATATTATATATAGAAGTCATTTATTAGTGAAAGTTTGCAAAATAGGTAATTAAACGCTCCATGAAAAGAAGTTATCTTTTATCCTGACTTAGGAGGCTTTATTCGTTTCTCTTTACGAGGTTATGATTAGTTGGAACAAGTTTTCTTTTATATTCTCTCTTTTTTGAGTCTATTAAGTGTCAGAAGATGAACCTATTGAAAACAATCCACAGAAAAGCAGAGATTGAAGTTTTGGAAAGGTAGTTGGCAACTATTCAACCCCTATAGACAAGGAAAGCCTCTCAAAAATACAATTCTTAGAAACCAGAATAGGATTTGGCTCCTGGACACACGAGCAATCCAACCCATAGGATTTCTTTTTTCATCTTCCCATTCTTACTTCTGTGGCTTTCCCGGTAATAGGGATATCTGCAAGAACTCTTACCCATATGAACCATTTCTTCGGAATTGTCAGCTCATAGCACGATGAAAGTGTTTGATTGTAGCACAGTATCTCAGAAGCTGGGATTTGATGGTCTCCATAGAGAGGATACCATGGGCTTCTCTGGTGGAAGCTGCTTGAAGATGATGTGATGCAAGTGAACATTTAAGAAAAAGTTGTGGTAAAGTTTCCTTCTTCGTTCCGTCATTGATCAATCTATCACTCAATCACAGACCGCTCTAATCACACTCAAATTATGTACCTACACATCGTATTTTTACCCATCGCAGCTGCATTCGAAATCTTCGGCTCACTGTCATAGCACTTTGGTGATTTCAATCGAGGAAGCCGCATACATCCATTTTTTTGTGGTGATGTTAGGAGTATTTAAAGACAAGGAGAGTGAAAACTGTAATGGACTGAGCAGTAACTAAAAAGTAATTACCACGATTTTGGGACGATTTTCTGGGTTTTCTTATTAACTGTAATAAATGGACAATACAAGTAAATGCTAAATGGAAATGAAAGCTAGAAAAGGAATATTCATGGCGTCAATATGCAGAAGAAGAGAAGAATACAGAAATTAGGGAAGAAGAAGGTGAGAAGAGAAATAGGGAGAGAATTTAGGTGCATTGAGAAGGAAGAAGTTTGTTACTAGATTCGATGTATGCCTATAGCTGCTCCCATTTCAGGTAGTTATAGGTTGTTACTCAGCTTCTAATCCAGGCCCTCGGATATCATTAATCGACGTTTAATCTGGAACGTCCACGTGTAATAATTCTGTGCAGCCTCATCAATTATTCTGCAGCTCATTTTTTACCATATGCAATGGTCATTACATTCCCTGCTGCTTCAAATAATCCTTGACCTCAAGGATGATCTCGAAAATCTGGAAATTGGAAACCATTTTGTGTATCAATACCCCCTTGTTGAACCGCACTCTTGTCCTCAAGGGCGGTAAATGCAGAACTGGAGTCACCAGGATCAAAAGGAACATCCAAACAGTGTTCTCCAAGCTTAGCGCGCAGAAGTTGCTTATCTCTGATTATATATTGTAGCAAGTAGAACAGGTAATATGTGTCCCATCCAAAAGCTTCGCTCCATTCCTTAAAGATTATCTCAACAGGAAGGTCCACCTTTTGTTGAGATGAATATACTTTCCAGCTCAACTCTAGAATCATTTGGTGTAAAAACAGCAAGGTGGCTCTAGAATCACTCTAGTAACAGGATGTTTTTATGAAGAAGCCGCCTGGATCAAACTGAAATTGATGTGAAAGACCTCGAGTGTTGAGCTACAGCAATCAGGTTGAATAGCATAGCAGTAAACTTCTTAATGGTGTCAATGGAGCCGCCTGAATCAAATAGAAAACAAAAATATGTAGCATCTAGCATGACAATCAAACATGACTGCCTTTTATTTTTCCTTATCCTTGATTCCATTATCTCGGAACTGAATTGAATATATGAACTGTAGGGACACCAATCGATCCGATGGAATGAAGGGACCATGCAAAATTGACTTTCGATCCTAGATTTAGGCTTCTCCGAATCATTCTTGGGCTGCGAAACATTTTCAGGTGCCTTGACACTATACTCCAATGGAGATCTTTTAGCAGACAACCTCTTTAATGGTTTGCCTAGATAAGCACTATTTTTTAGCATCACATTTGGCGAACCAGCTATCAGTTTCTGGAACTTGAGTAGTCGATGCAACTCAAATACTTGAACTGCAAGCATTCTCTGCTGGCTGGCAATAGCTCGTCTTGCTTTCCAGAAATGTTTTTGTCCAATTATTCTAACAACATCGTCATGAAATATGTCCATTTCAGATAAATACTCCACCATGGAAGTCTCTGATAAGTCACCACTCCAGTCCATTTCTCCTGTTTGTGATGATTTACATGTCTCGTCTTCCTGGGAGTCATTATCAACATCTATGACAAATCCGGAAAAGATAGTGAAATCAACTTGAGAACTAGATCTGAATTCCAACTGTACAATATTGGTCATATGTGATTCACCAAAGGTATTAACAGGATTCCCTCTCAGTTTAAAATGCAAGAGTTGATCAGTTCGCTTCAAAATACCTTCTCGCTTATCCATAGATAAAGTATCTGAGGTACCTTTACAATAATGCTCTGTGCTTACTGCAAACTCTTTGGACTCCTTAACGGTCCGGCTCTTACCATGCTGTCTCGTAATCAGACTCGTAATTTTTTTCAATTTGTTGTTTCCCTGATTCACCTGGGAGTTATGAAAATTGGGAACTCTAAAATCTTCCTTTTCTGTTTGCTTTTTAGACTTAACTTCCTGCAACAGAATATTTGAACCAGAACAACAGCCATGTGGCTTGTCAACTGGATGTCTCGAGAAAAATACACCTCTTTCATATTCATTCTCCAAAACATCATCAAATAACCTCTTTTTCCCAATCAGCAGTATACTAACTTCCATCAATAACCGCTCCACAAAATTCATAGGCAACTTGTAGCAAGATGCCTTTACAGCTTCTTCCCAGCAAGTAATTCGCCTTAGTTCCATATCCACACAAGGCAACTTTTTAACAGTAGCTGGAAATTTCGGAAATACACATTTCCATGCTCGTTTCTCCCCTAGAGCCTTCATATAGCAAGAGCTTGCAAACTTCCAGGGAATAGTATTTAAGTGGACTATTCTTACAAATAATTTGACTGCACAAGGTGTTCTCAGGCATTTATTATAACAGTCAAACAAGGGATTACTACTGGTTATAATGCGCGTACATGAACCAGGATCAAATACCTTGGCCGAAAGGACACGCGAACTTGCTACAGGTTGTAGTGAGCAAATTTATGCCAATATCAAACGAAACATTAAGCAAAATACCTGGGAGAATCACGTTTCCAGATATAATACTATTCGCATATACTCTATTACTCCCAGGCATGTAATGCTCTCTAATGCCAACAAGAACAAAAGAACCCAATTCTACCTTGAGGTCTTCAAGAGTTTGGAAAGAAGAGAGGTCTCCTTTACCACTGTAAACAGAACTATACGTTGGCATGACAGCATATAAACAGACAGAATCAATATGCACAACAGAAGGATGCATAAACCACTGCCATCCAGTATCCCACACTCTACTGATGTTATCACAAGATTTATGCATACAAAACATGTTAGTAATATCCATCGATAATTCTCAAACATTATTTGTGTGACCAACTAACTTCACGGTCTTGAAACCTATCCCTGGATCCCATGCAGGAACAATCACTCCATTTCCAGCTAGAGCAAGAGAGAAATTGCTCTTAATTCTTATGCATACATGTATTACTTGGACATGATCCCTTTCAGGCAGTTTATCAAACAAGTCGGAAGCAACTTTAGTTGTCTTATATTCTACACATTCCAGCCGTGTATTAAAGCAGACACTGGCCAAATCAAGATCTCTGAGTACAACCGAGGACAAGAGAATCGAGTTGTACATGTGGATCTTCAAGGACGTCGATTTGTCTCGAATTCATCGCATTTCAGACCTTCATTTCCGGGAGATGTGGCATCCGAAAGCTCCTCATATCAGGTTCATCCCTCTGGGGAATTTCGTCGAACACCTCGTCTTCAACTTCTGTCTACTAGTTAAACTAGAGTTGTGATTAAAGCAGACACTTGCGTACACCTTCATCGCAGTTTAAACATTCATTTCCGATACACTCACAATCAATGCTTCGTTGCTGGTATTTTTTCAGCTTTTTGATCACCGAATCTAACTGTTTTTGCACCTCCTTGATTGTCATGGTGATGCCACAGTCGCAGGAACAAGGCTCTGATACCAATTGTAATGGGCTGAGCAGTAACTAAAAAGTAATTAACCACGATTTTGGGATGATTTTCTGGGTTTCCTTATTAACTGTAAGAAATGGACAATACAAGTAAATGCTAAATGGAAATGAAAGCTAGAAGAAGAGAAGAATACAGAAATTAGGGAAGAAGAGAAATAGGGAGAGAATTTTGGTGAATTGAGACGGAACAAGCTTCGATGTATGCCTCCCATTTCGGGTAGTTATAGGTTGTTACTCAGCTTCTAATCCAGGCCCTCGGATGTCATTAATCCACTTTTAATCTGGAACGTCCACGTGTAATTCAATATTTTTTCACCACAAAAACAGATGGTGAGTCTTAACTAGTTAATTTAAGGCTTAAGGGATAAGTAGTTGTATAAAAGGCAAAAGGAGACGGGAATGAGGGAGCTAAACCTGTTTACTTACAGTAAGTAAAGTAGTACGTATAAAATAAAGATGAGAGGCGGTGTAACCTGCATGTTAACCTTCAAGACATCGAGAGGAGTAATGGCGAGATGAGTAATGCCAGCGCTGAGCATTCCTCCAGCGGTACAGAGACCGTAATACCCAGCTGAGAACTCCTCCAACAGCACCCTTTCTCCTTCTGCTCTTTTCATTTGTGATTTGTTCACTTTACTCTGACCTCTTAAGCCGAAGACGCTATGCTATGTAAATTAATTGGACGAAAACTTGGAACTTTGGAGGCCAAGAAATATTTGATGTTTCTCTCGCTCCAAACATGTCCACGTTTTCCCAGTCCAACTAATTTTATAAAGCATGCTCTCTACACTACATGGGCGCGTGGGAATATGCCCAAGGTCCATTCACCTTTAAATGCTCTTTTTTTCGGTGGAACAATTTACTCTGCCACGTCCATTTTTAGTCCTTAAAATATGATTTATGATACAATTTTAGAGAAGTTTAAATTAAATTATTTTACCCTGATACTACAAATTATTAGGAATTACATTTTTTTCTCTATTTTGTTTCTAGCTCTGAAATCATGACGTTTCGGCATAATTTGCGAGTGATCCAATAATGACAACTAGGTTAAATATAATATGAAGTCTCGCAATTCCGAAATGTTTTTTTTTTCTTATTTGTTTGTATATTGAAATGATGACAATTTGATATCATTTTTGAGTAATCCAACGTGATAACTAGATTTTGGAAAACCCTCAAATATACTTCAAACTTTTTGAAATAGTTCATTGATGTCACTCGTTAATAGTTGCGCTCATTTATGCTATTGCCGTCTTCGACATGACTCATCCATGTCACTTACTGTTAACAGCTCAAATGGCTGGTTTTAAAATATCATATTTTACACGTGGCCTCCAATTAAAGGTCCACATTGTCAAATTAAACTAGCCCAAATTAAAATATAACTCGATCCACCCATAACCCTTTTAACCCAAATGAATTTTTCAAAAAGTTTGTTGGCTGATGTTCATAACTTCTTGTTTTGAGTTGAGGTTTTGAAGATTTGTGGGGTTACGTGATTGACTTGTTGCTTTTATTTTGGTGTTCCAATATTATTATTCTACATTTGTCCACAATCTTTGTTTAACAAGTCAGTAGTAGTGTCTATCTTGAACATGTTGCATTTTTTGTGTGTAACGTTTCTTTGTTTCTGTTGTCGTGTTTTTGGGGTGGGTTGGGCCTGGGTCGGGTTTTCATTTAATTTGAAATTTAATTTGGGTTGGTTTAATTTGGCGATATGGATTTCTAATTAGAGATCACGTGTAAAATTCGGTATTTTAAAATCAATCATTTGAGCTGTTAACGGTAATTAGCATGGATGAGCAATTTCAGTGATAACGATGGCATAAATGAGCCCAATTATTGACGAGTGACATGAATGAGCCATTTCGAAAAGTTCAATGACATATTTGAACTTTTTCCCTTAAGTATATCATGAAGTCATACTATTGGTCTATTATAATTTCCATGCTATAGTTTTTGATTGAATTGCATTTATTCTTCTTTGTTTGTAACTTTGAAATAATGATGATCTGACATGATTTGCGAGTAATCTAATAAAAAAACTAGGTTGAAGATAACATGAAGTCATACCGACTATTATGATTTGCATGCAACAGTTTATCGAATTTGATTGCGTTTGCGGACGGCTCTTTACCACCAATAAACTTAAGGATAATTTAACCTAAATTTCTTATAATTTAACTTAAGGTGGTCAATTTCGTACAAATATCAAAAGCCTGGCAAATTTAAATACCGGCAAAGTATCCCTTATGTACAAATCAACCTTGGATTGATGACATAAAGTAGGTCTTAACCGCGTATTAGAGTGTGTTTCGTCCACTAATGAATTTCCTGTTTTGTGATTCTCAAAGTTTATTTTTTTTAAGCTAAAAACTCACACACCATAATAGTGGCAGTATATTAGTTATAATTAATTCAATACTTGAATTAGTCTAAATAATTACAGTGCAATTATTCTTGAGTACTCATTATTCTTTTCACCTTGTCATGTTGCTCAACTGACTCTAATATCACCGTAGCATACAGATATAAAAAATGAAAAATAAAATAAAAGAAAAGAGAAGTCGTTGCTACAAAACAAACGATAAAAGACAACTTATTGTTATTTATACTCTATTTCAAGCTTTTCTTTTCATTGTATATTTTGATCTTTAATACTACCATTTATTTGGAAACATTTGAGTTGCAGTATTGTAAAATAAGAATAAATGACTACCCATTAAAGTCATATATTACTCCCAAAGAATAAAGTTGATGGCATAAGGGCTAAATTTCACATTTACTATCAAAATATAGATTTGTGATTTTTTTTTTTTAAGAGAATAGGTGTTCCTATAGCTTTTGATTTATTTATTTCTTTATTAATTTTTTTTGTGGGTTCAAAATATAGCTTTTGAATTAACATGTTATAGCATTGGTCAAATGTACTCCATTATCGAATAGACATATGTAAGTTTATTTAGGTAAGACAAAATTCTACGAGTCGTAGAAAATACATATCATTAACATTGAGCTATTGAATCTTAACATAAATAGTAGGGGTAAATTTCACATGTGGTGACATAACTATGACCTTTATTTACTAAAATTACATAATTATGTTTTTGAATAGAAAAATTACAAAATTTCAGTGTACTAACAAAAAATCACTATTGCCAGGAAATTCAACTTCTGATGGGTAAAATCTTTTTTACACTTTTTTTTATTGGCCAAACCCATCGACAACCCCTCGTGGTCGTCAAGATTTTTACTTGAACACCTCAACTAAATCTTGTTTTATTTAGACAGTTGAGATAGGGCCCGACCGTGCCAGTTAGACACTTTTCGCTAACTCAGTCAAATATGTAAAGAGTGTGCGACACACTCGCCGATGACGTGATAAAGTAGCCAATTAACTGATTACATGTGGCATTTAGGTCCGAACTAATAGTTAAAAATGAAATATGAGAAAAATGAAAAAAAAAAAAAAAAATCTAAACAAACTTTTCGCCGGAAAATGAATAGCTTTTGCTGGAAAAATTTCCGGTAATTTTTTAAATTTTGTTTTAGATCTATTTAGATTTGTTTTTCTTTTTTTAGGCTGAAATTTTCAAAAAAAAAGGAGGGGTCGGTGAGAAGAAGATGATTTTGGGGGGGGGGGGGGGGGGGGGGTTTCGCCGGAGAAGAAGACGAACAGGGGGTGGGTGATTTTTTTTTTTTCAAAACCTAAAATTCATTTTTGATTTTGATTTTATACAATGTTCTCAAAGAACGATGGTCGTCTTCATTTTTTCCGGTGGAGCAGGGTAGTAATGGTGGAAGGTTTTTTAGTGGAAGAATATTAAGTGGAGAAGAAAGAGAAAAAAAATAAAGATGAAAAATAAGAGGAAATAAAAATATATTTTTTTAAAAAAATCTATTTTTATAGTCTTTCCACTAGCCTGTTTTGTGTGAAAATCATGCAATTTGCCAAGTCAGTAAAAAGTGTCAACGTGGTTTAGTTGAGATGTCTAAGTGAAAAATCTTGACGACCACAAGGGGCTATCGATGGATTTGACCTTTTTTATTTTTATATAAGAGAACCATATGTCCGCACCCCATCCAAAACCCATATGCAAGAATTCGAATACTATCCCTTCAGTCCATATTATTTTTTGTTTTGTCTTTGTCACATCCTTAAAGAAATTATTTACTCCTAAAAGTTAAAGAAAGATTTGAACTAAATTACCCTTTTAAATTTATATTTTGTAAGTTGATAAATATAAAGAGTGAATTCGACTTACATGATAATTACACTTATGCTTACACTCTTAAATGATAATTACACTTATGCTTACACTCTTAAATACCATTCAATACTTGGACTATTGCATTATTTAAATGTCACACCACACATGACCTGTTGAGGAACAAATTTATGTGAGAGCTTCAAGAAATAATTAAGACTTTTTGCTTCAACGGTTAATTAAGATTCAACGAGTGAATATTTCGATAGAATAAGTGTATTGACTTGAATCTCTATGCGTTATATATTTATACAAATGTAAGGGCCTATTTGGAAAGCCACCTGGTAATTAGAATTGGTGTAATTACTAGGGTGGTAATTACACAGTCTAGTAATTACAAAGTAGTGTAATTATAACGTAAATTCAAAATTCAAAAGAAAAAGTTTAACATAATACTCTTATGTCAAATTCCAACATTACATAAGTAAGTTCAACGTAACTTAACTTAAGTAAGTTATACTTTAATAACGTCACTCGTTATATGCCGAGTTTGTTAATGACTCATTATTTGCAATATTAAGAGGTGTAGTTTTAAAAATTAGAATAATAGCACGATTATGCTAAATGAGTCAAATAAAAAAAAATACGAGCAATTACATGGAACCACAAGAAGTAAAGGTTGAGAATGGGAAGAAAGGAAATGAAAAATAAATAATATAAAAAGAAAATTACATTTTAAATAAAAATAATTAAAAAGAAAAAAGAAATTAAAATAAAAGAAACAAAAACTAAATTAAAAATAAAAAAAATAAAAAAGAAACAAACTAAAAAGTAACCCTGTAAATACCAAGTGTAATTACACTCAATTCTCAACTCCCCCTTGACAGTTGAAGAGTGTAATTACACCTTTTCAATTACACCAATTATCATTTAACTGTGTAATTACTTGTTCAAATAAATAGGCTAAACTGTATAATTACACACAATTCCAATTACCTGGGTGACTTTCCAAACAGGCCCTTAAAATTCATTTAAAGTTTTAGGAATAAGTAATTTCTTAAGGGGTGTGTCAAAGGTAAAAACTCCAAATGATATGAATCGAAGGGAGTAGTATTTTAATTTTTGCATATAAATTTTGGGTTGGGTCGGATCAATTCTCTTTTAATTGAGTTTGTATTTCTTAAATTTAAAATAAAATTTAAGAATTTATTCATTGGAAATTAGATTTTCCTGCAGTAAAAAAATTTGTGGTAGTAGGGTAAAAGTTTTGTGATGTTCCTGTTAGAAAATATAATTATGTTAAGAGAAAAGAAGTCATAGTACTAATAAACTTACTATTCCTCGATGTAGTATTAGTACTAGTAATAATTAGTGTTCAACATTTTTAATTCTCAAATTGGACAAATTAAAGAGAAAAAATTGATATTTATTGCATATTGCAGTTGAACAGAAGAAAAATATGTTGGACGTTTTTACATGGGATTTTGTGGCGTGTTGGGGGTGGTGAATTCATTAAATGACCCTCTACAATACATATCATTTATGTGTTATTTCAAAATCGCTCATATATGCAGAGAGCCCCACACTTTTCTAACCCAAAAAAAAAAACTTTGGAACCAAACTAATCCATTGAAAAAAAAAGAACCAAATTAGGCTTCACGCACAGAATCTGTGCGTGAAAGGACCAAATTGTAACTTTTTAAGTTTGGTCCTTTCACGCACAGAATCTGTGCGTGAAAGGGGTATTTTTTTTTTCTTTTTTTAAGCTATCAAAAATCACGTTTTTTTTCATACTTTGGGCAAAGATTAGTTATGTTTCAAAACCCTGAAATATCAATATTTTATATAGAACTTAATATATATTTTTTGCGTACAATAACGTCGGCTCATTACATCAAGTATACATATATGTTTGGATCATCGTTTTAGGGGTTGTAGAATGCCCCGAAGTAAGTTTTGTTTGCTTGGAAACTTGTCATCTTTAGATCTAAGTGTCATATTTTATAGGATTTTGATTTAAGTGTTTTGAAATAAAAATATTATATTAAAAAATAATTCATCCAATACGAGAGGTTCAACCAAGGTATAATATATCTCATTCAATGCTCCCACCAAGGTTTGATCCCATGTTGTTGGCATAAAAAAGAAGTGAGTAAAAAAGAGAGGCTAAACCACCAAGCCAAATTGGTGAATGTTACAAAGTAGACACTTTTTATTTTTTATATTGTTCACTAATGCTATCTAACTCATTTTCATAAATTGAATTTCGAACCTCGAAATTGACATTCAAAACATCATTACCACGGGATTAGCATCTCGAAATAGATTTTTTATCATTAGATTTTTACTAGAGAAGGATGAAATTTTTGCACAAATTTGGGGAAAAATACAAATTGAATGGGATAACGGGCGTTTTTTGGAAAATATGCTCGGCCAAACCGCCTTGCAGCGTTTGTCTGCGTAGATCTCAAAAAAATACCCTGAATAAAAAAACAATCGTGTAAATCGGACATCCGAGCACAAAGTTATGACCATTTAAAGTTTCAACAATTTACAACTAGTTTTCCACCTATGCTCTGGTCCTTATTTTTTATTTACGTGAGTGAAGAGGCATATGTATACTTGATGTAATGAACCGATATTATTGTACGCTAAAAAAAATATTAAGTTCTATATAAAATATTTATATTCCAACGTTTTGAAACGTGACTAATCTTCGGTCAAAGTTTGAAAAAAAAATTAAAGATAACAAGTTTCCAAACTTACTTCGAGGCACTTTACAACTCCAAAAACGAAGATCCAAACATATATGTATACTTGATGTAATGAGCCGACATTATTTTACGCTAAAAAAAATATGAAGTTCTATCTAAAATATTTATATTCCGGTGTTTTGAAACGTGACTAATCTTCGGTCAAAGTACTGAAAAAAGCTTAATTTTGAGTTTGATTTCCAAAGATGACAAGTTTCCAAGCAAACAAAACTTACTTCGGGCACTCTACAACCTCTAAAACGACGATCCAAACGTTTAGGTATACTTGATGTAATGAGCCGACGTTATTGTACGCAAAAAAAATATATTAAGTTATATATAAAATATTGATATTTCGGGGTTTTGAAACATAACTAATCTTTGCCCAAAGTATGAAAAAAACGTGATTTTTCATAGCTTAAAAAAAGAAAATAAAATAAAATACCCCTTTCACGCACAGAATCTGCGCATGAAGCCTAGTTTGGTTTTTTTTTTTTTTTTAATGGGTTAGTTTGGTTCCAAAGTTTTCTTTTTGAGTTAGAAAAGTGCGGGGCTCATATGCAAAGGGTCACATGAGGGTCATATACCTCTATTCATTTTATAAAGACCCTTTTTAACTAATTTTCTCTTTTTTGGGGCCAGGGATAAAAAATGGAGTCCTCCATCTGTTTCAATTTATTTAACACTCTTCGCTTTTCGAGACTTCTTATAAAATTTTTAAATTTTTCAAAATAAAATTTACATATTTAGAAACTACATAAAAAGTACTACTATAAGTTATTATAATATTTAAAGGATATGCGAAAATTTTAAACTTGTTTGACTCGGAAAATATAAAACAAATTGGGACGGAATGAGTATGATTTTTGAAATCCAGAATGGTAATATGCTTATTCTTCCCGAAAGACCAAGGAAAAATACTATTGACACGGCCACCCTCAGCAACTCGCCGGTCCGATGCTTTAGTCAGTCTGGGAATCCTGTGTCACGCCCCGAACCATGGCCTGGGCGTAACACGACACTCGTTGCCTTACTGCATGTGACCGAGCGAACCGCATGGCTTGTTGAATCATCATGAGGCATAACATGAGCGGAATATAACGTGAATGCATGATGAACCTTTATAAAATGCAATAAATCATAATACTTAATCAAAATAGTTGTTTAAACATGAGTGCAGAAATAACATGAATGAGCTAAAATGGCTATACGACTCCGAAAGTGCGACATGACATAACTAACTTGTCTAGTCTATGAAACCTCTAACATAAGTCTGAACATGGAAAACGTACTCGCCGGGACAAGGCCCCTCAGCATACCTTAGATGCATAGCTAATCATAAAATAAATAGTTGACTAAACCCCGAATGAGATGAGGCTCACCAATAAGCTGATATGAATGTTGTCCTACTGAGCAGATGCGTCGTCCTGCAAATCAATACCTGCATCGTGAAATGCAGGCCCCCGGGCAATAAAAGGGGATGCCAGCACATTGAATGTACTGGTATGTAAAGCAACTGAAAGAAATAACATAGGACATGGAATAACATGATAAGAGCTGAAACTGAAAACCTGGATATGTGATGTGCCGTGAATTTTGGCACATTTTATGCCTTTGTAACTAGAAATATTGCTTGATTTTAAGTGTTTTTATATTGTTTCTTATGTTATTTTTGTGTTTTATAGGGTTGATTAACTAAGGATCGGAAATGAGAAGTAATGCTGGAAAAACGGACAAATTTGAGCTAAGCGACGGTCCGTAACTCATGTTACGGACCGTAACGGTGTCCATAACTCATGTTACGGTTCGTACCTTTGAACCGTAACAAGGCCTGAATTTCCAGAAAGTTTCATTGAAACCATCAGTGTTACGGTGAAGTGTTACGGTCCGTAACTCATGTTACGGTCCGTAACATGTCACCGTAACATGAGCTAAATTTCCAGAGAGTTTCAATAAAATCTTCAGTGTTACGGTTTAGTGTTACGGTCCGTAACTCATGTTACGGTCCGTAACATGTCACCGTAACATGAGCTAAATTTCCAGAGAGTTTCAATAAAATCTTCAGTGTTACGGTTTAGTGTTACGGTCCGTAACTCATGTTACAGTCCGTAACATGTCACCGTAACATGAGCTAAATTTCCAGAGAGTTTCAATAAAATCTTCAGTGTTACGGTTTAGTGTTACGGTCCGTAACCCTTCACCGTAACATCATCCAAAATTCCAGAGAGTTGCCAAGTAATTGTCACCACTTACGCTTCAGAAGGACGGACCGTAACACAGGGTACGGTCCGTCGCATGGTGGCCGTAACGTCGAAGTGGTCAAATGACGAAATGAAGGACGGACCGTAACCTGAGTTACGGTCCGTAACAATGCGGCGTAAGGGCATTTTTGTCCAGAAACTTGGCGCGATTTTTGGCTCTATAAATACATAATGTAGGGTTTTAATTCATTTTTTCAGATTTTATTTTAGAGGCATAAACCCTAGATTTTTAATCTTGAAGTGATTGGAGCATTTAAGGCAACAACTTCACTCTCATTCCATCTTGTATTAGTATTGTAAGTGTATTATGTTAATCTTTAAGCTTTTTCTGTCAAGAAACATTATGAGTAGCTAATTTCAATTCTAAGGTTGTGAATCCCATGATGGGTATTATGTGAATGGGTTTCTATTATTGATATATGCATAATGGTTGTTGTTATTTATTCTATCTTTGTGTTGTAACGTTGGGTAATGATTGCAAGCATTAGCCGAAGCCATTATATTGACTTTTCTTGGGAAAGAGAGTCAATATTGGTAAGATTGAATAACAATGACTCGAGGCGTTAACCCTCGTTTAATAGACTAACTTAGGAATAAGAATAAGTCTAAATTGGCATTATTGGTCGCTCTTCGATTGTAACTCTTTTATATTCGGAAGAATCATAAAGAGGAAATACTGCTTAACTGTTGGGAAACATTAAGAAGTCTTTAAGAGATCAAGTGCATATTCTTAGAACAACCATTAGAAGTATATCACATTGAAATCCGAAGCATAATATCTAATCAAATTGGGAAACACAACCTTAGTCTCTCTCTCATATTAATTACATTCTAAGTCAAAGTATTCAATTACATTATTCAACAATCAATTCAAACTATCCGGAATAGGATTAAAGCCTTTAAAGATTGGTATCGCATACGATTAGTACTCTTTTCTCTCCATATTCCCTGTGGGATTCGACCCCAACCTTGTTGGGTTACTATATTTGACAACGTCCGCTTTACGCCATTAATAGGTGTAATTTGAGCATATCAAATTTTGGCGCCGTTGCCGGGGAATACGGTTCAGAAATTACTAATTGTTGTGTACTATTCTTTAAAACTTTTTCTATTCCATCACACCTCGTTTGCTGTTTTAGTGAACCAGGTGAACATGGCTGGAAGACCCCATCGCAATCAAGGGAACCAATGGGGGATCCAAGTGAACCATCCTGCACCAGAAGAAGAGGAGGATGAGAATGTATTTGCAGAATTCATCGACGAAGCTGATTATGCTTCTGCTGTAGTTCCCCCGAGAACAGGAAATGCTAATTTCAAAATTGATAGTTCTATCTATCAGCTATTGAAACTTGAAGGCTATTTCCGAAATTCTTCGGAAGACTGTCCCCTTCGACACCTAAAGAATTTCGTGCATGTATGTTCCCAACAATCTCAAGGTGATGTTCCTGCTGATGCACTGCGACTGCCGGTTTTCAAATATTCATTAGCTGGCCAAGCTAGGGAATGGTATGAAAAGCTCCCGAGCAATACTATTCATACCTGGAATGAGCTGGCCAATATCTTTCTAAAAAAATGGTTCCCACCCAGCAAAAAGGCTGAGCTTCGGGATAAGATTTTTGGGTTTAAACAACTTCCAGGGGAACAACTATATGCTGCATGGGAGAGGTTCAAATATTATCTAGCTCAATCTCCGAATCATGGATTTCCAGATGCAATTCTCACAGAGAAGTTCTACAAGGGGCTAGATACAATGAATCAAATAGCTGTCAACACTGCAGCTGGGGGATGCTTTATGGACAAAACCTTTGTCAACATCACCCGGTTGCTCGACAAGCTTACTACCCATAATCAAGCCTGGCATTCGACTGATAGCGAATTCCTATCATATGGTAGTCCCTCTGTGGCCGCGGTGGCCAAAGAAAATCATGAGCGAGATCATGCGTTCGCTCAACTGCAAACCACCGTGGATTTATTATCCAAAAGGCTTATGGAGAAAGAGGCCAAATGTGTAAACGTTATTGATGAGATGCCACCTCATGCTCCCGGAATGTATCAAGTTTCTGACGAAACTTATCTTGAGGGGCAGCCACAATATGAGGATGCGAATTATGTCAATAACTCGCAAGGGGGTTATCAACGGCAAAACTACCAAGGTTCCGGTAATCACCCATGGCAAAGGCCTCAACAAAATTACCAAGGACAGAATTATGGAAGAACTGATCAGGGTAATCCCAATCAAGGGAATTACAATAACAATAATTATGGCAACAAGAGCTCTAACCCCTACATTCCACCTAGGGGGCAAGCATCCAATTCCCAGCCATGGAAAGATAATTCAGCTACTAACTCTGCTGGTAACACGTCTAATGATTCTGCAGAACTGAAGAGTATAATGCAGAAAATGCTGATGAATCAAGACAGAACAGAGAGCACAATCAAGGGAATGTCCCAGGTCCAACTATCGCATTCAGCTTCCATTCAGAAGCTTGAAGCGCAATTCAGAGACCTTCCCCGAGAAGTGCATACTCCTCAACGGGGACAATTACCGAGTGATACAGTTCCTAATCCAAAAGGTAGTGGAGTGAACTCTGTGGAGAATGTACTTGCCATTAGCACCAGAAGTGGAAAAATACTTCAGGGTGACAATAAAAAGCCAATTGATCAGGAACCAATTGTTGAAAAAGAAGCGCAGCCTAGTGTATTGGATGA